>NW_009929713.1:0-5840 GCF_000696875.1 Nestor notabilis | reverse complement strand
CCCCCTGCCATGAGCAGGGACACCACACACTAAACTATGTCACCCAAGGCTCTGTCCAGTCTGGCCTTGAACATCTCCAGGGTTGAAGCATTCACAACTTCCTTGGCAACCTATTCCAGTGCCTCACCACCCTCACTGTGAAGAACTTCTTCCTTAGATCTAACCTAAAGTTCCCCTGTTTAAGTTTAAAGCCATTACCCCTTGTCCTACCACTAGAGTCCCTAATGAAGAGTCCCTCCCCAGCATCCTTGTAGGCCCCCTTCAGATATTGGAAGGCTGCTAAGAGGTCTCCACGCAGCCTTCTCTTTTCCAGGCTGAACAGCCCCAACTTTCTCAGCCTGTCTTCATACGGGAGGTGCTCCAGTCCTCTTATCATCCTCGTGGCCCTCCTCTGGACTTGCTTCAGCAGCTCCATGTCTTTCTTATGTTGAGGACACCAGAACTGTACACAATAGGCCAATTCTTTGGCTTCGCTGCCAAACCTATTACCAGGAAAACTGACTGATGAGGAAATGTGCTTGCTAGTGGTGGAACAAAAATTAGTGGTAGGCAGTGGCAAAATGTTGTCAACTTAAGAGTATACAACACAACTTTCAAATGAAAAGCTTTCTTATTTTCTTTTTGATTCTTACTCCTTACCCAAGATATAAATGATCCTGCTGTCAGAGCAGTGCAGAAAGAAAAATAAAATCACTGGCATGCAGTACAGCACTATGATGTGCCCTTTTTTCTAACATACTTTGACATGAAACAAGCAAATTTCTGAAAAATAATTTGGGGTTTGTTTTGTTTTGGTTTGGTTTGGGTTTTTTTTGTCTATACTAACATTTTTAAATACAGCTTCACTTGAGAAGAACAGTAGCTAGTAGAGAATAACTCTTGAAATAAAACCCCCAGGTCTTCATCATGCATTTTGCAAGCAATTCAGTACCCATTCTATTGCAAAGTATGCAGCAAATTTCTTACTTGTTATATAATCAGACTAAGAGATTAGTCTACAGTTAAATTTAGGTATTAAGGGTGGAGGGTGTTTCATTTGGACATCTGAGATTTTTTTAGAGGCTTTGTAGTAAGTAGGAGGTATAGGTACTCTTCCTTAGATTGAAACATTTACAAAACCTGTATACAAAAGATCTTAATAGTGTTGTGTCTTCTATATTGTGTTTAAGCACAGTGTTCTCATAAGTATTTAAATAAAATTGACTAGCTTGCATTACAAGATCAGGCAATAAGTCAAGCTCTCAATTAGACCTGAGATCCACTTAAAAAGTGAACAGCCATATTTCTATAGTCTAAAGATTATAAGGCCTACTTTTGCCATAAATCTCCACTTAGTGTTTTTAAGTTATCTCATTCATAGGAAAAGCATTGATCTCTCCTTCATTTCTACAGAGTACACCTGCTTTAGAGTGCTTCTGGGCACAAAAAAAAAAAAAAAAAAAAAAAAAAAATCTCAACCCTGGTTTTGATGTTTTTTGGAAAAAAAAAAAAAAAAAAAAAAAGAATCTCAAAGATTTATATTTTGAAGTTAAAGAAATATTTATTTAGACATATTTAAAAGTCCTGAAAAAGTGAAGGGAAAAAACACATTCTTTGAAAAACAGACAATCCATTTCTTCCAGAGCTAAGTTAAGTTCATAAGGCTCATATAATAACATGCATAAATGCATAATTCTTCAGCTCAGGCAAACCTCTAAGTTACGTCAATAGAGCTTCATTTAGTCACATGGGCCCCTATCGTGTAAATGAGTATTAGTTAACCAGATATAAGTGCTAAGTAACTGAAACAAGCATGATCAGGAGGGTGTTTCTAAAGTTTTGGGAAAGTTTTGTATCCCTAGAACCTACTGAAATGATTTCCATGGAGTTTAATTCAATCTGCAGTGAGCTGTTTCATTGTCCTAGAAACTGTGTGCCTGCCTTCCGTCTTCTTGCATATTTACACACTCTATCATGCACTACATTTAAAGCAAACCTGACAATGACTCTCCAGATCCTGTCAAATCACCTGAAAACTCTCCTTATTTTATTTCTTGCCTCTGGAAAAGCCCCAGAGAACAAATGGGTCTTGTGGCATGCCTGAGAAATCAGCAAGATTCAGGCTCCAATGAACCGAGGCAGGGAGCAAATTCTGCAGTTAAGGACCCATCACTGATTATGCCCTGACTCCAGCCCCTTGTGATTAAGCCAGGAGCTTGTTACCTTGAGCATGTTAGATGATCTCAACTGTCTTGGTGTCATTTTTATACACCTCAATGCACACTTTCCCAGTGCAGTGTGACAGGGACAGGTGTTATTGCTGAAACCATTTACATGCAGAAGAGTGTACACTGGCACTGAGGTATTTGCAGCCTAATCCTCCAGGAACTGAAAAGACAAGCAATAAGCCAGTTGTTTTAATGTAAGAATGGACAGATTTTTGTGGATGAAAGAATTTCTCATCCCCATGTTCCAGTGTCTGTAATTTTTGTCAATATTCCACAACAAATTTGCTAGCTACTATACTAATAATATACTGATTGAACAAGTCGCTTAATAGTGTCGCTCTTCTTTTCCACTGTAGCTCTACAATCATCTGCAGTTTTCCCCTAGTGATATTCATTTCTACATTGGGCTATTTAGTATATTTTAAAAGGTAAAATAAATACACTGTATGCCTAAGGAATCAAGTCTTGTTGTTTAGGCTCAGGAGTAAAACTTCAGTGTTCAGGTTGTTAATGGATAAAAGTTAACATGAAAGCTCAGAAGTGTATCTAAGATTTTTTAAATTTATAGTCTTATGGGGAGTAGGCATACCCGGGTCCTGTCTATAAGACTACAATTTTGAAATAACGTAAGCACCTGTTTATTTTATTAAGCCGATTCTTTTACTCACTTGTCTGTAGTCTAAAACTGACCTGCACTGAGACTACAGAATTAGTTTGCAGCAAAGAAAATGCTTAGACGACTGTGCCCTAATTAAGGCCAGTCTAAATGATCACTTTAGGTAGTTTAAAAGTGAACTAAAAAGCAAGCATATATACTTATAAGTGAGCCCAAGAGCTCAGTAGTTTTAATATATTCAGGAAATATGAATATACTTAATATTAATTTAAATTAGGAATATTTTCTAAATAAAATAAGTTTGTGATTGTCATCATGGGAAATAGAAAGGGATAAGAGAGAACTGTATGAAATAAAAATGTAACAGAAAAGAGGAAATCACAAAAGGAAAATATTATGAAGGATGTCAAAAGCACAAAATTAAACACCTTTCTGAGCAGTGTTTGAAGGACAGAAGTTCTTTCCTTGAGGGTGGTGAGGCACTGGAACAAGTTGCCCAAAGAAGTGGTGAATGCTTCATCCCTGGCAGTCTTCAAGGCCAGGCTGGACAGAGCCTTGGGTGACATGGTCTAGTGTGAGGCACCCCTGCACATGACAGGAGGGTTGGACTTCATGATCTTAAAAGTCTTTTCCAACCTAGTTGATTTTATGATTTTGTAATTCTTAGAAGCAAATTTGAAAAATTGGAATATAGAATAGAACCACATACAAGAAGACTAAACAATATCTGCTTTTTTTGAAAGCTGTTTTCAAAGTCTGGTCTACTTAAGTACTGAAAGACAGGATTATTTGTAAAACAAAACACCTTTCAAATGTGAATTCTAAAAAAACGATTGGATACATTTTGGGAAAAAAAAGAATCAGTATTAGGTGACAAAGTGTTTTTGAAAGTTTTACCAAATCTTGTAAGATTCCAGAAAAAAATAGACAAGGAGTTCATGATGGGAAAATGTATCTGAATCCAATGTCTTAAATGAAGACTGCAGTTAAGTGGCATTTTCCAGCAGAGTCCATTCAATAGGGACTTCAATGTCAGGGTCAATGCTTTTTAGTTTGGCTTTTCTCAAGTTGTAAGTCCATTATGATAAGCATGGGTTGAGAAATGCCACCTTGTCGTGTTACTGATCCTCAAGCAAATTGACCTGCTCTGGAAATAAGTGAAATAGTTTTATGTCATGTGAGTACCTGAAGGCCTTAAGAAGGCATTCTACACATTTCACTAGCTTTATATATTTTTTGAGGTTATTTAACCTTAAAATACTTTACTGACAATATTTTTTTTTTAATAAAACATCCATAAGCAATATTCTATTCCAATACTAAGTAAGGCAGCTGTAACATTTTGACTATCAAGTTTTAAAAGTTATCTCCAAGGATTTCAAGTATTCTGCACATAATATAACGGGGTTTTATAATTTGCATGACTAGTTCCAATCTGATGTAAAATATTAGCTAATTTCAAATTGTGGAAATGGTAAATTATGTTTTTTCTGAAGCACATTCAGACAGCTGCTTCCTGGTTCCACTGAAGTCTCTCTGTATCTGCAGTGTTATTTGCTGGCATTAGTGCTAAGGTATATTTTACATATTTCCTGCAAAATCTATGTGGCAAAGAATGTGAGAAGCTTATTCTTTTGTGAACACAATTAGTAGATATAAATTGCACATGCTGTTTCTGAAGTAGCCAGATATTCCAGCTTGACAAAAGAAGTTTTTTTACATACCTATGTTGAAGAAATTGTCTGAAAACAACAGCTACAGGCCAAAAATAGCCTATACCGGATTGTCAGGTCATTAGCAGCAATAGTGTCTTCAAAGAACAAGGCAAAATAAACAAAATAGGGAGTTAAAATTTAAGTCTGATAACAGAACAAGTGGAAAATGAATTGCAGAAATCACAAAGTTCAGTGGGGTTTTGCTCCAAAATAGCCACAGCCAAAATATAATTGTTATAAGTTAATTAAAGTACAATTGTTATAATTGTTAAGTGACCCAGGTCACTTAATTAGGTAAATTGAAAATGGCTATGGTCTACCCTGAAGAGAAATTTCACAGTTTTTAGGGTTAGCCTCAGAAAAGTATTTGTTTTGCACAGTTTAGCTCAACAGTAAAAAATATTTTTCTGTTTGAACTGTATCCATACCTTGGGAAATCTAGAAACTGGAGTTAGGCATTTCTGTTCTTACATGACAAGTATAACACTATACACCAGTAGAATAAATGAGCAATATACAGACTATTTCTGGCTCATTTTTTATTTTCTGTATCTGTAAATCAAGAGCAATCAAGAATGATCCTGCAATGCCAAACCAGATATGACTTAAAGACGAAAACATAGTCCTCTTAATATGACTTAAGGACTTAATGTGTCTAGTGGAACCAGTAACTCTTGTTTTACCTTCAGTGACAGCTGGCACATGTTTACCATACCAACTTTGAAGATGTTTATTTTATTGCATAAGAAAGAAAATGAGGATCTCCTTGAGCATATTCTTCCCGAGAAAAGACAGATAGATTTGTGATCTAGGTTTTTTCAGTGGCCTTTCTGTAAGAGGAGCAGAAATACGGGCCAGTTTGAAACTCTAGTATATGTCATTAATTTCCTGACAATATTTCCTGTCCATGGCTTAATATTTCTCTGTTATATCATGCAAAGATACGACTTTTATCATCTTGTGTGACTCTGCCTTGGCAGTGTTCTGCAGAGGCTGTTATCTTTCCCAAGGGGACTGGAGTTCTTTCTCCTTGTTACAAGCTGAAATGTATAGTAACAACTTTGTTTAAAAAACAGTCTTTAAAACCTGTAAGGCTTTTTGGAGGGTTATAATAAAGTAATACACATGAAAACTTTATTGTTATCCTGTAGAGCATAAATAAATTGCCTTTGTATCTGACATAAAAAAATAGGTAAATTAAAGAAAGAAAAACCAGAAACTAGAAATGGTTGGTATTTCTTTAGGTGAAATTTCAAGGACATTTTAAGAAGATTAATTATTTATTTATTCTATTAATTATTT
>NW_009929712.1:51030-113648 GCF_000696875.1 Nestor notabilis | reverse complement strand
TCAATGGTGGCATACCACCTGGCTGCCTTTTTCTTTTAGCATTATAACTGCACGATTTTTGGTGACTCAGTGGCAAGTTTGAATTAGACCAGACTGTCGTTATCTCAACCCTTCGAGCCCTACGCTGGGCACCAGAAAGAACTATTGTGTTTTAAGCGCAGTCGGTAACTCAGAACCATGCAGCTGCTCGCTCACTCTCACCTAAAGAATCTGACTCCCGTGGGTTGAGTGAAGAGCAGCCCAGTAACTAAGGTATGATATAAAACCACTACTGCTACCACTAATAACAATAATGATAAGGGGAATAACAAGGGGACAGAATAGAATTGCTCAGAAGTCTCAGACCGATACCCAGCCCGACCCGAGCAGCGATCTGGGCCTTCCGGGTGACTCTCCCCAGTTTATATACTGGGCATGACGTGCTGTGGTCTGGAATACCCCTTTGGCCAGTTTGGGTCAGGTGTCCTGCCTCTGCTTCCTCCCGGCTTCCCCTCCTCCCTGGCAGAGCATGAGACTGAGAAGACCTTGGGCAGAGTAAACATTACTGAGCAACAGCTAAAAACATCGGTGTTATCAGCGTTGTTCCCAGACTGAAAGTCAAAAACACAGCACTGCACCAGCTACTGAGAAGGAGAAAAATGACTGCTACGGCTGAACCCAGGACAAGGAGAGATAGAGTTAGCATTGCTCAGGTAACCATCTATGATTAAGTATTAGGAGAATAATTTTCATTTGCCAAAACTCATCTGAACTTTGATGCAGATGTTTAGGCTGAACCTAAATACAGAATTTTCAGCAGGTTCATGCTGAGTGGGTTTGTTCATTTGCTGTCTTCCAATGCTAAGTGTTTTCTGTTGTGTAAAAGGACGGTAGGTGCCCAACTCTTCTCTTTGTTTTGTTTTATCAAGCTGGAGTGCTTGATGTACCATATACATTTCCTGCCACATATTAAAAGCTGCTCTGAGCAACTGCTATTCGCTGTCACTGTAATAACTAAGCCAACCAATATTAAACCTGGGATGTAACAGGTGTAAAATCAATTGCTCTCCTTAAAGAAATGTAGCAATACCTTCCAGTTTCATTTCTCATAGCAAATAGGTCCGGTAGGTCAGTCCTATCCTCTTTCAGATTCATGACTGTGTATTGAAAAAATTACTAGGCACTTGTTGTTCCCACCTACAGTCATAGAACTAAACATTTTTCTGGGGTGTGGAACAATTCTCAGGAGCTTCTTGTTTGTGCCGGTTATCCCAAATAAATTTTTCACTGTAAAAATTGTGTTTTCTTCCTCCAAAGCATCTGGCACCATCTAATGATGGATTCAGGTTGTCACCCATGCCTTATTTTTGTCTCACTTCCACCACCCTCATTTTCTGCTGAAGATCTGTATGAGGATGACAGCTCCATCTCCCACTCTCCTTTCTTCTTTGCTTTGCTAGTCCAGAGGTCAAGAGGGGCCCACCTCCCTGGTATGGTTCAGTAAGGGCTGTGGATCTACCCACACCAGGCTGTCACCATTGTTACTGTGTATGTACAAATTATCTATACTGAAAACACAAGTGCAGTGGTAACATTTTTTGACTAGTATATACAGCAGTCCCTCTGCTCCTCCTCTGCAGTGAAACTGTGACGTATTAGCAGTAAACTGAAGGAGGGTCCTAGGTTCAAAGAAGTTTTCAATTATTTAACAATATGAGTTTGTTTAGTGATCTGTCTGTTGGCTTCATATTGCTCTGTATTTTTCTGCCACCCACATAAAATTCCTTTATTCCTTGCTTGCTTGCATGGCAGAGTCTAAACCGCAGGAAAGATGACTCACAGAAGTCACTCTACATTTCTCTGTCCCCTTGTTTCCTGCCCAAATAATAGCAAGTACTTTGGACCAAATCGAAGCTTTCAGGGTTTCCCTTCAAAATTTTGAAGCTTTTATTTGCTATTGTTGAAGTTCCTTCATTTATGACTTGGGCTTTTTGGTTTGGTTTGGGGTTTTTTTTGTGTGTGTGTTTGTTTGTTTGTTTCTTTTTGTTGGGTTGGCTTGGGTTAGGGTTTTTTAAGTGTAAAACTTTTTCTCAACGTCATTAAATCTGCAGAAATTCATATACATACATAAAAAGACTTATTACTGGAACCAGAGTTTCAGAACAATCCTAAACTAAAAATATAGACTTTCTTACTCATATCTTTGCCTGAAATAAGAGTTTGGAAATAAAAATGTTTTCTTGATTCAGAAAAGAGTTCCAGCAGCAGTGGTAGTAGTCATAGTGACTCTGGAATTACAAATGCAGACCACGGATATACAGGATCTGCAGCGGGTTTTGTTGTTATAGCTGTGGGTTTAAATTATTTTTGTAGGGTTGCCGGAGGTTTGGGTGGGGTTACTTGCTAGCTTACTTGTTTGACTTTTTAGGAATATGGAAGCATTTTGGGAAGTTCTATGCTATGGGTGAGAATGTCTTTATTTCTAGGAATAACTAGAATTGATATAACCTTCCAGAAATATTTATTTCTGAAATGCTAGGAAAAATGGCTGGGGCAAAAGAGAAGAGGGACAGGCTAGTCTATTAATCTTCATTTGTGTTGCTTAGCCTGATAGATTGTTTTAGTGTTTCGGTCAGTTAGTTGCAACTAATCATGGAAAAGAAAGCCTATTAAACCACAAAAAACCTACAGAGCTTTGTTTTGTGGTGGACTATCGGATAGCAGTTGACATCAGCTAAGGTGACAGCTGCCAGTTCATTTTATAGGTCTTTGCTTTACCATTACACACAGCTGGCTGGAAATGTTCTAGCTGTTGTTCCTTTGCTAATAGGTGTAATTTAAAGTTGGTCTTCTTAAGTGGTTTGTAACTGAGTTGCAGGCTAGTTTTACTGTTTTTCTGCCAGGGAAAAAGCCTACTTAAACTATGTGCTAAGGGTCACTTTTTGTGCATCTGCGCCTGAAACGTCTTCATCCCTCCTCCTTGTTCTGTGCTTGAACTTTTCTGTAATAATACTGAATAGGGGTTTAGTTTCTGCTGTTCTGGATTGTCTCTGGGGAGCAAGCTCTTCTGTGCTGCTGCTGCTTCTGTGTTGCTGCTTCTTTCTGTGTTGTTTTCCCATCTGCCCCTTCCTTCCTCCCACCCCAAATAATGCTTCTAAGCACAGCAGTTAGGATCATCCAAAGCTTGGTTTTTGAAGTTAAATAACAGAAAGTTTCTCTGAGCTTGTGAGCCTGTGTCAATTACGGTGCTAAACTATTTTGCTAATATTAACATCCAATGAATTGAGAGTATTCTTTGAATGATCAGGATTCACTCTGTTTAGAAGCAGAAAAAATCCCAAGTGACTAGCTGGGAATAGTCACAGCAACTACAGACAGTGCTAGGGATTAGCAAATGTCGAGTATTTGAAATCATTCAATTGGATTCTGTCATATTGAAGACTTGCATAAATTATTCTTCATGACAAGCACTATAAACTAGAGAGCTGTATGCTCAGAATTTCCCAGAAGGCAAAAAAGAGATCACCAAGAAACAGAAAAAAAAAAGCAAAGACAGAGAACTAGAATTAGAATCTGGCTGAGACTAAATATTACTTCTGGTGCTGCAAGTCTTTTGGATAAACATTGGATATGCAGTTCTAAAGATCAAGAGTGTTTAGTAATTAATGTACAGTTTTAGGTACGCTTGCAGAACAAAACAGGCTTGTTTTGTACTTGCAGTATTTAACATTTTCATGAAATGTGAATGGTGATATTTATGAAAATCACAAATATTCATCCAAATAGAGGTAAATTCACTTACGGTCTGTCAAAAATTAAACTACTTTCAGGTTGTAGTGGTGCCAATAACAGCTTTACTCTAAGATATTCTGAATAATTCATAAGCATAAGAAGGACATTCTGACATTTACCTAATCTAGCCTAAAAGATTAGGATCTAATAGGAAACTTGATAATATGCATTAGCCATTTGTAACAGGGCAGACTTGAAGACCCTGCCCAGGGACACAGGACTCCTCTTGAGTCATTCCAGTATCAGGTGCTCGAACTCTGCATGCAGATGCAAGGTAATTATCACTGAGTAATAGAAGCAGGTGCTATTATTGACCCCATTGAGGTTATAAAAAGGAGCTGGAGGGCCTTGTGGTGGGGATTGGGTTTTTGAGGTGAGGGTTGTGTGTGTACAGTTATAAGGTGATCTGAGTTTGGGGAAGAGTCTTAAGGTTTCTGTTTAATGACTGCTCAAAGTTTTAACTGTGGCTTTCAGATGATGCTGTATAAACCTGTTAGCTTGTATCCATGATGGTATGGGAAGAAAACTTTTCTTCGTGTCAGTTCCCAATGATATGGAACATATGAATAGTCCAAGGTCTTCTTCCTTCTACTATGCAGAAACTTCAAGGAAAAGGTAAGTGTGAAATGTAATGGATGAGTGAATGTATCAAGCAATGCATGTGTATTTGGTGTTTCTGTAGTTATGTAAGATGGGGAGTTTTATGGGATGTGAACAGAGCACCTTTGGTTTTGCTAGTAATTAATAAGCTTGAAATATCTTAAATGTGTCTTTTGAGTAAAGCTACATGGTTAAAAAGTTAGAGAGTACTGTAATAAATTATAATAGACTATTTTTCCCCCTATTTTGCTACTCTGGAGCTGTGCAGGATGTCTTTCTTACTATGTCTGTGTCCTTATTGCAGTGATCACATAGTCTATCCTTGTCTGTGTATCTTAAGTGCTGTATGAGTTATTTTCATTTATGTATCTTCTTCTATTGTTAATTAAGCTAAAAATAACACCTCGGGTTCACAATAGCTTTGCTGTTTTAATATCCATATTTTCTTCTGCTCTGTCCCTAATCAGAACAATTGGATGCCCTAAGGAAAAATAAAGAATCTCAGCTTTTGTAGGACTGATTTTTGTTTGGAAATTGCCAGAGCACAAAATACTGCCTGTGCTGTTATAATAATCCATGCAGAAGGAGGCAGATCTTGGCTCCAGGGAAGGCCGACCTATTTAATAGAAAGATTGGCTAGCCCAAGGAAGCCATTTTTTAAGCAGATTGAGGTTGCTGTGATCTACAGGGATATGTGTGTTAGAGCTAATAAGTTATCACCTAACCCATGACGCTTTCCTCCTGATTGTTTTGTTTTAATTCCAGCAAAAGCCATGGAAAGTCCCCCAACAGTGTCTGTTGCTGACCTGCTGGGTTTATGGCCCCAGGTAGCCAAACACTTCAAGCTACTCATTTCAAAATACATCACTGACAGCTTGGATGTGAGGATAAAACTTAAAAGTTGTGAAGCTTGAGAGATGAGAGTGGCAAAGATGAAACACTAGTTAGAATTATGTTTTTCTTCTCTGCTCAGAGTAACTGAGTAATTGCAACCTAGCCAAATCTATGCAATGAAAATAATTTGTCTCTACAGCAGACAGCTGTTGTCTTCATGCTCCTATGGTGGTACCATTTGTGTCGCACATGGCACTCATAGCATTCTTGGGCTCCATTAAATTTGCCTTGAATATCACTGAATATGCAGTTCTTCCATGCTACCTGATCTAGCCTGTATTTTATTTCTTGCCTTTTAAATTGGCAGGAACTTTAAGGGCTCTAAACAAAACCAGGAATGTGGCCACCTGGTAGTAAAACAAATAATGGCTCATAAAAATCATCCCACCAGACAACCCTTTGAAATTATGTGCATTATTTCTGCTTCCTAGTTGAGAGATACAGCATTATCATGACAGGTCCTAAATTATTTCCTTAAGTTTTCTTCAATCTTTTTTCAATCTTAAAAAAACCTAATTATCAATTTGTCATTCTGTCAATTAGTGCAAACCTACATAAATTATATGAAAGAGCTACTCAGGTCATGACTATTTTTTCAAAGAGATCTGTTATATAAAACTACTCTAATAAAATAGCCCTGTTCAAGTCAGTGATATGGCTTTTTTCCATGAAGTGTATTAAATAAAATTATTAAAAAGGACTCACATTTAAAACCAGAAAAAGGCCTATCTACTTTCTTTACTGGAGTGCCAGGCAATGGTGTTGGTCATATGGCAGTGTTATGTGAACCACAGAAAATATGTTGAATACTGTGGTGTTGTACCTAAATAGACTGTCACTTGAAAAGATGGGGTTTTTTGTTTGCTTTGCTTTCATGTTAAGATAGAGTTCATATTTGAATAAAATAAGCACATGAGGGATTGTGCCATTTCTAAGCAAGGGAATCTTTAAGTATATGTGGCTGTATGGAACACTGACTAGTAAAAGAGGGAATCTGCCCCACCTACGAGTGTGCTGAGGTGCTGGCACAGGGTGCCCAGAGAAGCTGTGGCTGCCCCATCCCTGGCAGTGTTCAAGGCCAGGTTGGACACAGGGGCTTGGAGCAACCTGCTCTAGTGAAAGGTGTCCCTGCCCATGGCAGGGGGTTGGAACTGGATGAGCTTTAAAGTCCCTTCCAACCCAAACCATACTATGAACATGAAGGTGTTATTACATAATCACAAATTCAAAATTTATGTGAAGTAAAGGCAACCAACTGTTTATATTTTGGCTCATCAGCTTCAGGTAAATTATGTATCAAATATTGGTCTTCTGTATCATTGCCAAAAATAACTTCTTCGTGTGCCCCTAATGATAACTACCACTATTTGTGAGTACTACTACATTAAACCAAAATAGCTTGTGCTAATCAACTGCATTGAACATGCACAAGTTAGAAGGCTAATTAAAGTTACTATGAACTTCAGGAGAGGATTTTTATATCAGGAAAAGACTATGACAATGAGGTACGACTGTCTCAAGTTCCCCTTTCCATATAGCGAAAGTCCTGAATAAGCCTAAACTTTCTCCATCCTTCTGGATCAACTGAACTGCATGAAAGCGCGTGTACAAAGGAGCTGGCTTTTTATACTGCTGAACAGTCAATCTAGGTATGCTGCTACATTATTTTGTCTCATGGTTCAGGACAGCATAATTAATACCATGTGAAAAGCTGTGTGACTTGTTGGAGGTTTCAAATCAAGTGTCTAAAAACACTGTTATGAAATTGTGTGGTTTTCTCATTCCATGTGAGATGTAATGTTCATAGCTAACTTTGTACTACTTTTGCTTAGGACTGCCTACATATCTGCATTGCCTAGTCAGCTTATAAGGTAATGCACTGTTATAAGCTGCTCAAAAAGAAAACACGCTGCTATCCTAAGTGGTTATCTTGCAGCATATGTTTTTGATTTAAAAACCACAAACAAAAGTAAAACCTTCATGGAACTTCCAAGACATGTTATTTCAAAACCAGTTATTCAGTTTTTACATAATTGTGAAGTATTAAGGATTTTGCAGTTCTAATAAATAAAACATAGGTATATTAAAAGCATATTAAACAGTTCTTCTCTTAAAAATTTAAAATGGTACTTCATTCTCTGGACTCCTCCTGAGTCTGTGTTAAGAAAAATAAAAGCACTGTGTAACAGTTTAACTGTTTTTACTGCAGCATATCTTAATGTAATGACTTTGCTATATTTGTATGTGATGCATTGAGAAAATCCTCTTTCTTTCTTCTGTGGACACTTATTCTGAATTAGAAAAGAGTTTCATTTGTCTTTGGTGATAATTGATTATTTTAATCAAGCGGGAGAGGATATAGTCCAGAGTTCTAACTCTGTCTTCGTCTATTACAAGGTAAAAATCATAGATGTATCACTTGGTTTCAAAACACAGATTTTTATAATGCTGTGTTTTGTAGCAGATGAAATGGGTTGAAAATGCAGCTTTAAAGTACATGCAAGATGTAAGTATGTGTTCAGATACAGGCTCTGCTGTTCACTTTCTGTTCCGCTTCCAGCATTCATATCCTTCCTGTTACTAAACCTTTCTGCCATATGCCTCCTTATTTGTAGTCCTTGACTTGTCTTTTCCCATAGATATTCTAGGTGCCCACACAGGAAGGAAACTGCTCTGAGCTCCTGCTAACAGAGGGGGGGAAGGGGACTGGCTAATAAGCTTGCGATCGTGACCAAGACTGCAATACTTTTTCATGCATTGTGTAGGGTTTGACAGTGCTGAAATATATTGGAATGCTGTAAGCAAACAGGACAGAAGTTAAAGCACAAATTGGGTGAAATGAGCTCTGTAAGGATCCCTCAAGGCCCTTTATGGCTTAAACAAATAAACCACACTAAGCATGATGTCAAGAGGCACTGCTAAAGTAGAATTTGTTTATTCTTTTTCATTAGTCTGATTTATGGAATCTTGGAAAAAATATCCTGGTGCCATCACCCCATGGTAATTTTAAAGAATCAAGTTAACTGTAATTCCAGCAAAAGCACGTCTGGCATGATGTCAGAAATGTGAATATGTCCTTGAACTTGTTTATATTTGCTTCCTTAATAAGCAAGATTGAAAATGATACACAAGAAGGTACTTGTCACAGTCATCAGCAATGCAAGGGTAAAAAAAAAAAAGATGTCGGGGGGCAGGGGGGGAAGTCGGACCATGGCAATAAGATCCGAATAACGGGATGTACCAATAAGGGTTTAAAGCCAAAGCTGGGAAGAATTCAAAACTTGATAAAACTGGCGAATGTGAGATACATGGCTTTAAGGTAATCTTTAAAAATATACTGTTTATGTCTTTGTGATCATTGCAAGGGTTTTCTTCCTGGGTGGGTGAATTGAGTACGTAATATAAACAATTTGCCCAAGCCAGTGCAGGTAAGCAGCATGACAATCACCCTTTCTTTAAGTCAATATTTAGTTAAGATGTTGCATTGTGACAAAACCCCTGTATTTTTTGGAGGGAATTTAATAAACTGTTTCTAAATTGCATTGTCTTAATCACTTTTCTGCTATGATTTCTTGAAGTTAATTTAAAAATGAGTTAAGGTTCTGTGTTTCAATAAACTTTTAATAAATGCAGTGTGGTAATATACTTTGCTTAGGGAATAATCAGGGAAAGCAGACAAAACAAAATAGGAACATCTCTCTATTGCACTTTAAGAATTTAAATAAAATCCATGTGAGACAGGCTACATTAACTTGAAGCAATATATTTAATATGTGGGTAAAGGAGAACATTTTTACAATCCAAATGTTTAAACTAAAACTGTAAACAGCTAACCAGAATAATCATACATGTATACAAATTCACTGTGAAATTAGCCCCACTTCTGCAGCAACAGTCACATTAATTGCATGGAGTTTCCCACCTCTTGAACATGTCTGTTCTAAGCCTCAAAACTGGAGGCTAAAAGTGAGTAGTTTTGTATTACCCAGTGCTGCAATTCAACATTAGAAACTAAAAAATGGGGGAGGAACCCACTGTGTTGACAAAGAAGATAAATGGATTGATGAATGCTAATGAATAGGTCATAACAAAAACAGGCAGTAAAGTCCTGAGCACACTGTATTGCGTTAGTGGAATACTCTTACACTTTAGTTTGCTCTTATCTTTTGCGGCAAGCGTAACAAAAGTTTAATATCTAATGAAAGCTAAGTCATTAAGAATGGGGCCAAGCTGAGGCAAATAATCACTTAGTCTCATATGTTGAGCCTAGTGATACTAGATTACAATGGTTGGCTCATAACTGGATGATAATCCCTCTTGATTGGGAGTCTATTCTTGGTATCGCTTCTCCTATTTAGCAGCCTCTGCTACTTACTGTGTTACATGTGGAGAGGAAGAGAAGTAAACCAGCTTCTCTTGTTTCAGCATTACCTGTTTATGACACTGTTAGCTTTTTCTTTTATGGAGTCTGCTGTGCTGGCAAAGCTGGGAATTGAGATACTGCCCTTGGTATTGGGGAGGTGATGGAGAAGTTTTCTCTGATTATTTCAAGATGCCTCTATAGCAGAGTTTGTTCTCAATTCCATGTCTTGCCTGGCATGGGCATGCTTCAGTTCTCCAGGCAGAGGCAAAATGGTGTTCTAGAGATAATGATGTTCTAAATCGGAGTGAAAAGCCAGCAAGTCCAATGTGAATTAACAATTAAAAAACCCAATGCCAGCAAAACTTTTTTTATACTTCAGGATACCGTCAGGCTTTCATTTTAGCATCTTCAGGATCGTCTTGTTTGAGCAATGCCCTTCTCATTGAATCAATCTATTTTACTGTGCTGTGGGACCCTGCAATTTCATTGCACAATTGAGCAGACTTTTAAACAAAGTCCAGAAACAAACTTTCCTGGCGAAAACCAGAGTGCTGAGACAAACTTTTGTAATTTGGAATAAAAATAGTATAAAAATTCAAACCTGCAACTACAAGGAAAGGTAGACTGGCTGGTGCAAATTCTAGGTGTTGGCAGAGTTGCATGTATGATGAACTGTTTCTGTGCTTGCCTGGGGGATGACCTGTGGAGGTTGTTTAAAGCAAACCACATAATTCTGCAACTTTGTTCAGCAACAATTATCCATTATTCCAAGCACTTCCATGTATTTTTGAATAACTAAATACTTCTCATCTATTAGAAACTCACACTGACTGGAAAGACAGATGACTGTTTTTAACTGCTTCTTGACAGAATGAAGGTATTTAGAGGAGACTTAATATTGCATTACAGTTGGAAATGAAGTGGATAGAATCTAGTAGTTTTTCTTGAAATGGAATTTTAATTGGGAAGCAAAAAAACCCTCAGTTCTTCTTTCAAGTAGAAATAGTAAAATCTTCTTGGTCTGAAAAAAAACAACCCCAAAACAATTTTTCCTGGAGTAGTGACATTTCCAAAACGTTCCTGGGGAGCTGCTACTGGTAGTTCATATTGAAGAAAATATTTTCTGACTGGGGTGAATGCATTAATGGTTTTTCTCTTCTCAAGAAGATCTGTATGTCCATTTCTGTGGGAAATCTTTTCATTACAAGTATCGTTGTGATGCTTTGTAAACATTTCATTGTTCTAACTGAAATTTCAATTTGCTGTTACTGTTCTGAAAGGTTTTGTTTTGTAATGTATCCCGAAGGGAGGGAAGCTGCCCATGTATTTGACATATCTGTCTGCAATAAAACAAGATGTCAAAAACCTGTTCTGGCACAACAAAGTGGAGGCAAATATAGGATGATCTTAAAATTGTGAAACTGTACTTCTGAGAAGGACCCAACTGTAGACTATTCTTAAAACTGCAGATATGAGCTGCCTTAGAGGGGCAAGCATATGGATTTCTCATGACTGCAGAAGTTTTGGTATTGCTCTCTGGCACTTCAGTTGTCTCAAAGACTTTCAGGAACCTATTTGTCATCACTGGGTAATGACAGCCCAGACCTATTTGTCACTGTGACTGGCAGTGTCCACCTCTAGGGACTTCTTAGTTGTATTTCAATTGTAAATCACAAAAGCAAGAAGGCGTATTTGAAATTCCACACAAAGAGTGAACGATGGACTTTCTACCTATTTTATTTGTATACTGTACTAAGCTAATTTTATATAATATCCAAGTATGATTGCATACAAGAAAGGTTCGAGACATTTTCCTTCACAACTTGCAAAAGTATGTTTGTAAACCTACTGAGGAATATGTGGGATTGAGCTTTCTCACTCTGAATTGAGACACTAGGGGGAAAAAAATAAAAGCTATATTTTTCAGCCAGTGGAATTAAACTCCCGGAAGATTATTCTGTTACTTATTGACCTGAAAAATCTGACTGGGAGAAGTAATATTACAGTACGTGTAGTGTATAGATACTTGAACAGAAAGCTTTTAGTAGAGCCAACATTAAGTCTCAGAGGAGTAAGGACTGCTTTGGTTATATCACACAGCTGATTTGTCTGCTTTGTAAAATGTAAGGGTCTATCAGAAATAGAGACATTGTTGGTCTTGTTCTATATGTTTAGTTTAAAAATCAACTTCCCCTCTATATAAAGCACTTCAGTGTCTTGGCATTGAATTTGGCTTTGAGTAACTTTTGTTCATGTGAATGTTTGGTTGGGGTTTTTTTGTTTTTATTAATATTTGAAATATTTCTATGCATAAAGACAAGCCTGAAATGAATCTGAAGAATTGCTCTCCTATAGCATTTTATATTTAACATATCTTGAATACCTGAAATTGTTACATAGTATGTGGTTTAGTGATACTCTGACAGTTGTACTGTATGAATTATGAATGCTCCTGTCCTACTACAGTTCCTTCCACATTTATGTTAGGACGTTTTCCGCCATATGTTTTTAACAGTATGTTGCCTTACTGGCCTCAGACATCCTCCACATGAAAAATACAGCCTGGGCATGTATACATATTGTTTAACTGCAGAAATTCAGCTTGCAAGTGCTGCATCATGGTAACATTTCTATTAGGAAAAGATTGCAAGACTACTTAAGCAGTTTTTCTGCATGCTTAGTAAATATTCATATCCTAGTGAATCTCATTCTGATGTTAAAGGTCTTCAGCTTGCTACCAGAGATGGCCTCTTACTGAAGTATCTGATCAACTTCAGGGTGACAACCTCAGTTACTTTGTATTACTACAAAATCATTTTACCAGTAGCATACCCTTCCATCTAAAGCATACTTTCTGATGTACATGTAACCGTTTCCATGTGGATTTAGGAGATTAAGATAAAAGAACTAGCTTTCAACTGAAGTGCTGTTACATGCTTTACAAAAGACTGTCTTTCCTTTAAGCTTGTTTTTCGTGACTCTCTTGGAGAAGGCATGATATCCTTGGTTAGTCTAAAATTGGAAAGAAAACCAAACTGTAGTTCTACAGAGACAAACTTTTAGCTATCAACAAATCTTTAAACCTCACATTTAGTTAAGGGCTCCTTTTACTCACTTGCAATACCTTAATTTGATCCTGACCTACACTCACAGTAATTCTACTAGTACAGTTAAACTGATACACTAGACTTGCATCATTTCTCCTAGAATGTGCTGCTGCAGTGCTACCTAAGAATGAGAGAAACTTTTCCCATTCCTATGCAACTGTGTGTATGTCAATAGAATTGCCAGCATAGTCACACAGGAATCTCATTACTCTCACTGTTCCTGGTTTTAAATACAATTATTCTTTTCCAAAACACAGATCAGTACAAGTAGAGAGCACCTTGTTTTGATCACTTTAAATGTATTTCCAATTTAATTACACTACACTGAAGAAAACAACTCCTAGCTAAAAATAGCATGTTTGTATAACAGGGTACCTTTTCTGAGAACACATGCTGCGTAGGAGCGCTTACCTGCTTTTGGCATTCCATGTTCCTTGCAGCCTGGTGCTTATAGCTTTCGGAAGTCACAGGTAAGGAGAATATAAAAAGGAAGTTGAGCCTTGGTTATTCCAGCAATGGTGGAATCAGAGCTGTGCTGGGGGAGTTATGCTGAGGTCCACATTTGTTCAGACCAAGCTTCTTTTGAGTAAAGGAACACGGGCTCCACTGAAAATCTGAGTAAAGAACTATTGATTCTGATTTTTAAATAATATTGTACCGATATGTTGCCCATCCTTCCAAGAGTGATTTGGTTTTTCTTGATATTTTCTTTTTTCAGAAGATCAGGCCAGGGAATGTATGGGAAAGACTGATTAAGTGCTTGAAGGTGCATTTGGAGATGGGGGTTTAAACCAATATGACAAACATGGGTACAGTGGGAAGATGCCATTAGGCCATGGATTTCTATTATAAGAAATAGGAACTGATCCTCAAAACTCAAGTTTTCTTTTTTTATGTAAGTTGGAACAGGGTGCGGTAATTATTGCCTGGAATTGACCTGTAGCCCAACCCCCAGTTCTGCTCATTTAGCACCTAGACTGCAAGCATTAATGCCAAAACAGAAAACAAGGTTTGTGACAATATCTTTCTATCAAACATGAAGGGATAAGGCAGAGGAAGCCTGTGGATGTTTAACTGTCTTCCTGCCAGACCCCAAAACTATCTACTCCCTTCCTGAAAGATGCTTTGCTTTTGTGGCAAACAGATAAAAAAAGGAACATGTTGAAGGCCAGCATTGTGAGGGATAGTCCAAAGAATGTTTGCACAAGACTACCCTACACTTTTCCACTAGCATTTACTGGTGTTTATAACATTATACTAGGGGGAAAAAATGCTTTAGTGCCTGTTTTGTGGTTTTGGTTCTGATTGGTTTTTTTGTTTGTTTTTTTTCCATGAGAGAACTACATCTTCTAGGTCCACATGAAATGAAAGGTACCTATGTCTTAGAGTGATAAATAGTTTCATTTCTTTGTGAAATCTCTGGATGGTGTTTAAATATGTCTATTAAATACTTTCTAAATGGTCTTCCATCAAATTGTCAGTATCACATGACCAGTTACAGTAAAACTACTGAGCAACTTGCAGGAGAAAAACAGAAATCTGAAATATTAGGTGTCAATAATGTTTCCATTCATTACCAGTGACAAAGTTAAATTCAATATATTGGGACTTAGCTGTTAGTAGTTTCATAAGAGTTTCCACATTGTTCCCTGAATCTAATAGGAACAGGTTGTGAGGAAAAACACTAATTAGGAGAATTGGTGGCTTTTCTCCAGCACTGAATTATGAGGTCATTACTACTTGTTAAAATACTTATCCCACTCAAATATTCATAATTATCTATTAGGTTTCTTGGAGACAGGGAGATTACAATAATACATCTAGCTCTTGTTATTAGTTGGTAGTTTTCATCAGTATTCAAGATTAGTCCATTACTCTGAGCTATAGTCACATCAATATAAATCACCAACGCAGATGCTAAACAAAAGGAAGTTCTGTGTGGGAAGGACACTGCTGGTTGCTTGATTTTCAGTAGTTTTTTCTCCTGCATTACTTGAAGCACTTTGAAACCTGAAAATGCAATTTCTCTTGCTATAGATTTTTGTCCTTTCCCATTTAGCAAGCACTGGGGTACCTGGAGATCTATGCATGTACCTTTCCATGTGTTGAACTCAGAATATGCTTTATTGTTTCAGTATAATGCTTCTGCAACTTGGGACCCTGGTCATTGCCTGTGCAGAAGTGTGTCTAAAAAATCATTAGTAGTAGTTTACAGAAAGTTTGCAGTCTCTTACTCCTGTCTCCAGTATATAGTATGTAATATATGTGAGATCATTGTTAAAATACTGAAGGTATTAGGTGTAACAGCATGTCAAATTCTTGATCATGAAGTTGATTTATAGAATCATAAAATGGTTTGAGTTGGAAAGGACCCTAAGATCATCTAGTTCCAACCCCCCTGCCATGGACAGGGATACCTCGCACTAAACCATGTCACCCAAGGCTCTGTCCAACCAGGCGTTGAACACCACCAGGGTTGGAGCATTCACAACTTGGGCAACCCATTCCAGTGCTTCACCACCCTCACTGTGAAGAACTTCTTCCTTATGTCTAATCTAAACTTCCTCTGTTTAAGTCTGAAGCCATTACCCCTTGTCCTACCACTAGAGTCCCTAACGAAGAGTCCCTCCCCAACATCCTTATAGGCTCCCTTCAAATACTGGAAGGCTGCCCTGAGGTCTCCACGCAGCTTCTCTTCTCCAGCCTGAACAGCCCCAACTTTCTCAGCCTGTCTTCATAGGGGAGGTGCTCCAGTCCTCTTATCATCCTCGTGGCCTCCTCTGGACTTGCTCCAACAGCTCCATGTCCTTTTTATGTTGAGGACACCAGAACTGTACACAATATTCCAAGTGAGGCCTCACGAGAGCAGAGTAGAGGGGCAGGATCACCTCCTTTGACCTGCTGGTCATGTTGGTTTTGATGCAGCCCAGGATACAGTTGGCTTTCTGGGCTCAAGTGGACACTGAAGCTGGCTCTTGTCAAGCTTCTCATCAGCCACCACCCTGAAGTCCTTCTGCACGGACTGCTCTGAATCTCTTCTCTGCCCAGCCTGTAGCTGTGCCTGGGGTTGTGCTGACCCAGGTGTAGGACCTTGCACTTGTCTTGGTTAAACTTTATGAGGTTGGCATCAGCCCACCTCACAAGCTTGTCCAAGTTCCTCTGGATTCCGTCCCTACCCTCCAGCGTATCAACCAAACCACACAGCTTGGTGTCTCGGCAAACTTGCTGAGGGTGCATCAATCCCACTGTCCATGTCACTGACAAAGTTATTAGCAAACTATTATCAAAGTTGCTCACTCTAAATGAAACTAGTAATTTTAAACAGTCTGTAATGTCTAAGTGAAGCAAAGACCATATCTAATTGCCTGAACTTTTATTTCTGAATATGGAACTACAGGTAAACAAGTATGTTTCACAGAAACTGTTCGACTGAAGAAGCTCCTTGTTTTTCATGGATTGAGAAAACTTTCTGGATACTGGTTCCATTTTCCTGGAGCACTACTCAGCAAGTTTGGGAGCTCATAAAATCAGTGTGTGAAATGGGAAATGCCATGGCAGAAACCAGGAGGAAACAAAAGGTTGGCAACTTAAAACTCCGAGAGATCTCTTAAAATGGGTAAGATTTTTTTATGCATTGGGGTTTTCCCACAGGAGAATAGGGTATAAGCAATTGTTTTAAAGGGGAAGTGGGAGAGAAAAGGTGAAAGTGCAGACATGACAATAAAGACAATGTTTACTACTATTCCAACATTTGAGACCTGTTGAGGTCAGTTGAGCATCCAAGTGAGGAAATTGACCTTTGGTGAATATACTGAAGAAAGCAGAGCTATGCAGCACTGTGGTGACTTTAGGATGGTTATGTGTGTCCTTAACACAGCCTTTAAATGCCTAATTCTCATAGCATCTCTTAAGTGTTTTTGATCACTTGAAGGAGTTTTAAGGTGAATAGGTTTGTAATTTCATAACTTTAGCTCTATGTTAAGCTATAATCTTAATATTCTTTCCTTATAAGCAAAATTTAATTCCTTTTTTATAAGTTTGAGCTAATTAAAAAATGTCTATCACCATAGTTTCCTAATAAATGCTTTGGTTGAGCAGAGGAACTGTAGGAAATATTATTGTGCTTACACTGTTAAAGTGTGGTCATGGTTACTCTTTCATCCACCTAAACAACATGCTAGTTAAAGGATTTTCCTCATCTGGGATAAGATTACTAACATAGCTGAAGTGTTCTCATCTGGCTTAAGTTTTAGTGAAATGAGTGTATGATTTCTAGATTGAAGATTAATAAAAAATGACAATAGAACTGTAAAATAACTTCTTGAATATATTCCAGGAACTAGTATACTCACTACAATACTCATACCTTTTCATTTCTTCAGACACTGCTGTCTTCTTTGCCCCTCTCTGGAGTCAACCTTAGCTTCCTGGTTTTGGTGTGCCAGGTTCATAAGTAGCACCCTTCCCAAAAAGCAGAGAAGTTACTCGGGCCACATTGTATGAAAGGAAAGAAACCAGCCTGTTAAGAGCAAGGAACTGGAATGAGTTTTGAAGCTGACAATCTTGTATCAGGTTAATGGTAGCGTAATGTGACACTGCTATAGGGACTTCCTATGTGATAAGTAACTAATGCTCCAGCAGAACTCTAACAGCAGCAATCGCTTAAAAATATATCATGGAGGTAGGAGAAAGAGGTAGTGGTTAACAACAGGAGGAGCAGAGTGAGATCATGACTGCTATTCTATAGTGTTTATTGAAAATTGTGGAGTGCTGTAGGTTATTTGAGGTCAGGTAGTTCCACCAAAAATGGAAGCCCAGGAAAATTGCTCCTTGCAGATGTAGAAGCCAAATGTGATTCTCCTGGGAAGAAGGTACAGGTATTTAATCAGATTTAGCCTTGAAATATATATCCCACAGCAGAGATGTAGAACAGTCTGGAAATGTAGTTTGGGGGGGTGGGGGGTGGGGTGTGCGCGTTCTGGGTTTGGAGGGGGGAAATCTGGACTTGAGGAGAGTAGTATAGGACTTGCCCTACTTCAGTCCATTCAAGAGCAGTCAGGGACAAAAAATTCTCTAGATGGGACTAATATATATCCTTTGAAAGACACCCCTCTACTGAGATGAGCTACACTGATGTTCCTTGTTTAGTCTCCACAAGAGGAGAAACTGGTTTAAATAGGATGGTTTAAAGGGGCCATATGGACCTTTCTCAGCCAGGTTAACTCTCACTCACAAAGAACAGTTTCCATTGGATAGGTGTATAGTAGTGTGTCCTATAATGGGAACAAGGATTACACTCTACCTCTTTTGTTAAATGTGAAAATGGCTTCTGTCTTCCAGGGCTCATTGCAGAGTTTAATAAATAGCAAACAAATTTACAAAAATACTTCAATACTACAAGACTTTAGGATGAAATTATTCTCTCCTTCCTGGGCTGAACAATGGCGTAACAAGATCAGGTGGTATATATCCTACCAGCCCGTATGACATGAGATACGTAGACTCAAAATGAGTGTTATTAGTGAGTTAGTTTTAAGTGATTTGTCATAAATCTGCAGTCTAAACCCCCTCAATTTTGAACAAGTAGAGGTGTCTAGTTATAGCATTTGACCATACAGAGGGATGAGGATTCATATTTGAATACAGAGAAATGGCAGAGAAACAAAGTCAACAGAACAGATTAACAACATGTAGAATGGAATTTCTTATGGATGCTGGTTAGTGTCACTCAGCCTAATCCAGTTATTTGCTTTTCTTTAGAAACAGCAGTGCACTGTCTTAAGGCTGCAGGCTGCCAAAACTGAAGGTACTATTTGCAGTGGTTTGCATGGCAAGCCCCAGTGTCCATCAGATTACTGAGATCTTACGGCATGGGAAAATGTTCATGTTGTTCACTGTTAGCAGTTGGTTATAAGGCCTCTATACATGATCTCCTCGTTCAATGTTATTCTGGTACTTAATTACCTCTTTAAAAAGGAGGGAGGTATAAAATGGAATTGGGAATGGAAGAAGATACCAAGGAGTTCTAACCTGTCAAAGTTGAAACCTTAAGTAATCGAGGTTCATACCTGTGTCTGGATTTCATGGGTACTTTACAACATAGGAAAGCACCTTGCATGCACACATTCCTTTTAAGAGATATAGCTGAAATGTAAAGCACTAAGAAAAGTGATGACCCTGTCCAACGATTTTAAACTTGCTGCCTAGTGCTGGAAGACAGCCGAGGTCTTCAAAATCAATTTCCAGTGTCACAAATATTTATTCTAATTGGAAGTAGCTGTTGTGGCACTGACCCTTCTGCAAATACTTCTGCATAGGAGTTACAAAAGAGGAAGTGTTTTTTTTCTATTTCAATTTTCTGCAAATAAGTCTGTCTTTGTTTCCTAAAAGAAAGGAAATTGCTGGTGAATGCCAGGAAGTGTCATTGCTCATTTCTGGTACACAGACAACTCAAAAGAGTTAAAGAAGAAACCTGTGGGCAAAATGAATGTCCAAAGACTGTTCAAATATTTAGGTTTTTTTTCTTCTGGCTTACAGTGACTAGTTTAAGATGGTCACCTTTATGAAATAAGTAAATTAAATGGCACTTGAGCAAACTTTAGGGAAAAACACAGCAAATGTTCTAAGTTCACAATTTCTGTGAAGGTCAGTATTATTACTTCTGGGTTTATAAAACCAAGTTAGAAGACCTCAAAAGGTATTAAGGCGCAGATTAGTTTCTCCACACTATTGTTAAGGCATTGTTTGACTTTTAACAACTTGGTGTTAATTTTAGGACTGTTTTCAAAGCATGTGACATAAGAGAAAGAAAAATACTATTCAGAAAGCTGACCTCATGTAAGTGAGTGTTTTAAATGTCAGATTAAGTAGATACCTTTTTGATGTTTGAGGTCTAAAAGTAAAGACATGAGGGAACCAAGTATAAATAGGACATCAGCATACATATTATTCAACTTGTAATTTGCTGTTATGTGCTGAGATCTTTTCAATAGCAGACTGTAATCATTGTTGGATAGTGTTCTACAGTGTTTCTAAGAAAATACGTAAAAGCATGTGGATTTGCTTATATTTGCATTAAGTTTGTTTTACATGTGGATATGAAGTTAATACAAAGAAGCGCTAATACTAGTTTACAATAACACATTCTTGTTATGAATTGTTTGCTGCAATACAATCACATGTCCATTTTCCATTAACTCATCTACCAAAAAGGTATTGGTCTATTCCTGTAACTCAGACATTCAGCAGGACAGAATGTGATTCAGATGCAACTGTGTGGAGGTCTTGCTGTTCAATATCCCTCTGTTTTATTGCTTATCACAAATAAAACCCCTCCAAATGACAGGTAGTTAGTTATAACTTAAAATGAGACATGACATTGTGAAAACTGTGGTAAATATGTGGGTATTTTTCTACTTCCTGATCAGCACAAATCATAATCCACTGATTTTTTTCACTTTAAGAGGTGGGATGGGGCAGGAACAGGAACAAGACGAAGACTGACTAAATAATAATCTGCCGCAGGAAAGTGAGAGATAACTACTAAAACCAGTCAGAATTTGACTGGGTGGTTGGAAGGTGTGTGGGGTGTGATTTCTGGTGGGTGGTGTTTATAGTTATGAAAGCAGTTATGAAAGCAATTAGACACTTTGCTTCTATGATGAGCATATATGTTTATGGTTTCCATAAAAATTCTTCTCTGGTGCCGTAGATCCTTTCCTGATCTTTCTGAAATCAACATTTTCATATACAAATGATTGATTTTTATTATTACCTTTCTGAAACATAATGCTTTTTCCAGACCTGTCAGAAAATTTCTGACTTATTACAAAAAATTGTTACAATAAAATACTCTTATTAAATTAACTGTTGACTTTGGCTTTCAGATTTGAAAGCTGCCATGTTGAATTTTGCTGTGATTGTGCAAGTTTCATTCAGCTCCATTGGGTTTAGAGATGTCATGCTTCTAGATATATTAATAGTATTTTTTCCCTCCTTTTTTTAAATAAAGAAATAAATCTATGAACTACATCTGATCCAACACAAACTAAAAAATTTTCTGCATTAGGAAGAATAGGAATGAATTAAATCAATTGAAACACACTCTATAGCTCTAAAATGGCAGAAGCCATTATTCTGGGACAAAATCTCTAAAAGAAGGAAATGCATGATGTACAAACCAAGCTAGTCTGGTCCCTTAAACATTGAAATGTCTGGTTTAAGAATTCCATCTCAAAACAATAGCTGCAACAAGGTCAGGTTTACAGGTGGGCTTGAAGAGGCAGAGCTCTTCCATTTAGCAGATCAGTTTAGTTTGAATTGGCCGCAGAGTGGTGTGCAGCTCATTGCTGCTTTTAGGTTTGAGATTTGTCCTTCCTTGGACAGTAGTCAGTCAACTGGCTGTGAACCAGTATACTTTGATTAACTTAGAAGGCACTGTATTTCCCTCAGACCAGCTGAAGATCCAGCCTCACTGTATCGGGGATGTGTGGGTTCACATATACCATGATTTAAGGTTTGTGACTTGGTTGTGTTTAAGCTTGGGATCGCAAGCTTTTTTTAATAATGCTGTAAGCTACAATAACTCTAATTGCCGTCACGGAGAAATGTATCAAATAACTCAGCTACTTGGGCAGCACGCAGTTAGGAATTTATTAGCTGCTGCTCAGATCCTAATTTAGTGGCGTGGTCTCATCTCGCTGAAAGTATAATTGCCATTATTGAATAATCATTTTGATAAGTTATTTCATTTTCTGCCCTGTTTATCTTCCCTTCTTAAGTGTGTCGTTTTCCTCTTTCAGTATTGCCATCTCAATCTGAGCTCCTTCTGACTCATTCTAAATATTTTCCAGTCTTTGTTTAATGGCACAATCATTGCTCAATAACATCTGTATGTCTTCCGCAATTCTGTCAAATTGGCTGGTATGAAAAGGCTTAAGTACTGCAATTTCCTTTCTGAGATCCTGCTGTTGCACCATTTTGACACATGGGGGTTTTTGTCTTCCACCCTTTTTCTTCAGTTTGGTCCCATACAATAAGACTTCTTTTATATTCAAATCAAATACCTATTGAAAAAGTTAGCTTTCTGCAAAAAACTCCTATTCACTGAATATCTGCCACATCTACTGGGGGTGTACATGAAATAATGTTATTTTTTAACTTGCAATCATAGTCCACAGTAGGTATTAGAAGCTAAAACCACATCCTTATATTGGATATTTTGTCTATCATAATCAACTTGAAGTGTTTCTGCCCTTTCATTGTGCATATCACATTTTAATGTTTCTTGTAGACATTTGCAAAAGGAAATAGAAATAAGAGCTTGAAAATAATCTGGCTTCTATTTTGTAGGATATTTTTGCTGCTATAATATCTACTGTGCCCTCTTATGCATCCTGTGGTAGCTCATGCATGGACATATATGCATGTGCATGCACATACATGCAAAAACTCCCACTCAATGGCAACAAGATCCCTGCAAAGGAAATGAGATGTGCTGTGCAGTTATTGATTATCATTTGAGTCTTTGGAGAGAATCCTAAAGCTGAGTAGTAATGAAAACCTATGTACACTTTCTGCCTTGTTTGCTTCTTACTTATTCTGCTTCCAATTATCTCATAACAGTATTACTGACCTCTGGCTTTTTTTATTTCATAGCTTTAGTCATATTTCTGAAGTATCAGGCAGCATCCAAGGCCACCTTCTTTCCTGATGGAACTTTTATGGCCATGATATGTTAAAAGTTGCTGGGCATTTAACAGATGCTTTAATTCCACCAAAAATCCATGTATAGTTAAAATCCTTAGTGCTTTACATGACTGGTCCTGAAATATACTAGATAGGAAGTGTATTGGGTTTTTCTTGTTTTAAGGTTTTGGTAGTGGGGGGGCTATAGGGGTGGCTTCTGCAAGAAGCTGCTAGAAGTTTCCCTTCCTGTCTGACAGAGCCCATGCCAGCTGGCTCCAAGGTGGAGCTGCTGCTGGCCAAGGCTGAGCCCTTAGTGTCAGTAGTAGCACATCTGGGATGACAGATTTAAGGAGTGCGAAAGAGCCACACAATTTCAGCCAGGATGGAGGAGTGAGAGCGT
Source organism: Nestor notabilis (assembly GCF_000696875.1). Classification (NCBI taxonomy): domain Eukaryota; kingdom Metazoa; phylum Chordata; class Aves; order Psittaciformes; family Psittacidae; genus Nestor; species Nestor notabilis. The sequence goes on along the minus strand of NW_009929712.1, from coordinate 90,826 downwards.
ATGAGAGAAGCAGCTCTGCAGTCACCAAGGTCAGCGCAGAAGGCGGCAGGAGGTGCTCCAGTGCTGGAGCAGAGATTCCCCTGCAGCCCCTGGTGCAGACCACGGTGAGGCAGCTGTGCCCCTGCAGCCCATAGAGGTCCGTGGTGGAGCAGATTCCACCTGCAGCCCCTGGAGGACCCCACACCGGAGCAGGGGGATGCCCAAAGGAGCCTGTGACCCTGAGGGCAGCCTGAGGTGGAGGAGGCTCCTGGCAGGACCTATGGCCCTGTGGAAAGAGGAGCTCACACTGGAGCAGGTTTGCTGCAGGACTTGTGATCCTCAGGGACCCACACTGGAGCATCTGTTCCTGAAGGATGCACCTCATGGAAGTGACCCACACTGGAGCAGTTCATTAAGAACTGCACCCTGTGGGAAGAACCTGCATTGAAGAAGTTCATGGAGGACTGTCTCCTGTGGGAGGGACCCTCACACTGGAGCAGGGGAAGAGTGTGAAGAGTTCTTCCCTGAGGAGGAAGGAGCAGCAGGAACAAAGTGTAATGAACTGACCACGAGAATTGGGAGTCAAGGTGAGCCTGGGAGGAAGGCAGGTGTGCAAGGAAGGAGTTTTGAAGACTCAGTTTTATTTTCTCATTACCCTATTCTAATCTTGATTTGCAAAAATTAAGTCTCCACAAGTTGAGTCTGTTTTGCCTGTGAAGGTAACTGCTCAGTCATATCTCTGTCCGTGTGCCAACCCACACACTTCTAGTTATATATTTCTCTCCCCTATCCAGTTGTGGATGAGGAGTGATAGACTGGCTTTGTGGGCACCTGGTATCCAGCCAGGGTCAACCTACCACAAGAAAGAAGCATAACTGAAGAGGTACTAGACTCTTGAATGGGCCTGGTAGGAATTTGAGAATTACGATTTAAAGCTAAATTAAATACAAAAGAAGATACTTCTCGTAATAGGCCCCTATTTAATGCCTGAAAATTGTTAAAAATTATATATATGACTAGATAAAAGTTGTATTTCATTGTGTAGCGTGGCCTGCTCTAAAATGCTTGCTTTTTCCAGCCGAGTTGTTTTGTTTCAGCTGTTTGTGGTTCAAGAAATAGTGGGTTAGGGTTGGAATCAAGGCCATTGGATATCTAGATTAGGAATATCTAAACCAAATGGAATGAATTAAACACGAGTGTTACCCTAATTCCAACAGTTTTATTGCTGTACTTAAAAAGCGTTGTTTATGTGGTTTTAAAATTCAAGCATTATTCCTTTACAGTAGCTGCAAGAGATAGCAATCACATCATTTCTGTGATGCCACTTCTTTCCCTCCTGACTCGCTTATTTGAAGTCCTGTTTCCTTCGTGTCACTCTTCTTTTAATCTCATGGAGATAAATAATAACTTACAGCCTTTCAAAGATCATTTCTATTTGGCTTCTACATTTCTATTTTCAAGCTTACTCAAGGTATTTATCTCTGTTCTGCTGAACAACACATTACTTTTGAATCTGAATGATCCATTCTGTTAAGAAAAGGGAAAAAAATAATAACAAAACAGAGTAATTGGGAAAACTAATTGGTTGCATGGAAGAGGTTTTTTAAAAGCCCTTTTTTAAGTTGTCAGTACTGTATCTCACTATGTACGTGTTTAAGGTGGCTATAAAGAATGGTAGCTTTTCACTTTGTAAATGTACTTTATGTATAAAAATGTATATGCCCTGGTGCTTTAGCCCTGTGCACTGAGCTAGTCCCAGGCTCTGCAGGAAGTGGCAGTATAGACACGTTCATCTGCTATGGAGTGAAAAGACCCACTGAAGAATGACAGCCCTGTGTCTGTTGCAGGGTTTCAATTTGGTTTTCAGCAGTAGGGATTGCAAAGTTTTGCGAGTGTGGTGAGTCTCCTGGCTGTTAAAATCTTGTCCATTCTGCCAGTCTGGAACTTAACCAGCCACAGCCTTATGTGTACTTAAGTCAAAACAATTTATCACAGATGTTAGTGTCCCTCAATTCCCATTGATTATTCTTTTTTACTACCATCTGATATTGCAATCTACAGTTAGTGTTTATTGCCATTACCCAAGCCATCCAGTTGTCTTTAATAATACTAAAAAGTGTGACCAATTATATAGTTTCTTAGAGAAAATGCACAAAAGCTGAACTGGCCATGGACAGCTGTGAAGTGCTAACATTTACATGTTGTCTGTAACTGGAAACAATTTTCTTTAAATTCTACATATAACAAAAAATAGACTATTTCTGGACTCTTCTGAAATGCCTCTTTAGAACTTGATAGAAAATAGGTATTTTCTTCATAACTGGGTTTTCTTAATCCAAATTCTGAGCCAAAATGTACTGTTATTGTAGGACTGAGATACGAGGCTTGAGTCACTGTCATTCAGAAAGCCAACCTTTAGCCTGAATTTAAAATAAACAAAAACCATTGGATTCATGGCAAATGAGCTAATTCTAAGTACATCCATTCAGCAAAGAGCATCACGGCACAGAGATGGCAACCTGGGGCTTGCAGAAAGTACGTCTGCCAGGACAGGTTCTCTACGGGGCATGTTTGACTTACAGTTTGGGGGATCTGTAATGCCCTTTCCTGTATGATCAAAATGCCCTAAATTGTGCAACTGAAGCTTTATTTTACCACATTAACTCCTCTTTTCAATAATTTCTTCCCTTCCACCTCCTTTACTGTTGCTAATGGGGGATGGCAGCTGTCACGAGACCTAGTTACTGCGTCCTTCTCTTGTCAATGAAAGTGTTTTCATGCTGGCATTGACAGCCAGACTGAAATATTTTTATGCCATCTTTATGAGCACTGTAAAATTTCTCCTGATGAACTGGGTAAGTTCATTTAAGCTGTTAGCTCTCTTAATTGATTCCACTCTTAGTTTTTCATTGTGACTTTACAACCGAAGAATAAATTTTCACGTTTATTGGGCGACTTTTCACTAGCTCGCATTAAAGGATGCCTAGCAAGAGGATGCATTATGGTTGCACTAAACCAGTATGACATCCTTCCAGAAACTTGCATCTGACATGTTATCATAAGAACAAAGATAGGAATAACATCCTGGATAAATAGCTACCAAGGAATGGGAATATCCACAGCTCTCTCATCCAAGACAGGGACAAGTACATATATCTGAGACTAGCTGGTCTTTTTTTTATAGGTACTTACAGGAAGGATGCTCTTATTTTCTGGATGAATTAGTTGAGTCCAGGTTAAAATGTAGTCACAACTGTGTTGCTCTTGCCCTGAGGTAGTGGCATTAAAATGTGTATAACTGACTTTGGAAGTGCAGTAACATTTTTGTATTCCCTGAAAACATCCACGCTAACATGAAGAAGAATGAAAACTTGATTGGAAGACACTTAGGGTATCTGAGATTGATAATTAAATATTTTGAGGTGAAGACTGCTGAATTACAACAGTATTTAATAATCTTAAATACAGTACCCAGGATACTCTTTCTGTGTGTATACAGGGTAATGAGGTACATGGAGAACACAAGTGAGTTCTTGCTCTACCTTACTCTAAAACTTGGGAGGGAGGAATGTGTGTATGCGTTGAGTGCTCTGCATTAGGGTAAGTGTCAGTCCAGGACCAACTGGCTGTTACTGAACATTCTGCTCTGTTGTTCTATTTTGCCAGGCCAAGCTTGTTCAATTCCTTACTTCTCTTGCTGGGCTATAGATATTCTGTAGCTGGAAGAGAGTGTGTGGCAAACAAGCAAGCTCTGTGCTAGTGACCAACAAATTTAGCTTTTGAAAACTGATTGTTACAGTACAACTTAAAACAAATCTGGCCATACTGCAGTCAAGATGCATTGCTGTCCTTAACTGAAGAAGAGGGAAAATTGTTTTATTCTCCTGCAATTTATTTTTCTGATTTAGTGAATATCTAAGCATGCAAACAAGGAAGATCCTAGAATTATAGAATAGTTTGGGCTGGAAGGAACCTTTAAACATCAAGTTCAACATCAAAGATGCTTCCCTTGACTGCTCTCCTTGTGGTGAGGAAGTGAGAGAAATTCCAGCAATGCAATAACGAGGGCTTTCTGTATCCACTCAACTCTCCTACCTAAAGAAAAAAAGGGAAACAAGGAACTGGGAAAAATTAAAGATAAAATTCTGGTTCCTTAAAATATGCTGGAAGGAATGTAATGATTTGGAGAGAATGAATGTATCACCTGCAAACTGAATATGCCCACTTTAATATTTGCACGCTTCCAGTGCAAGTTCATTCTAAATGAGTCTATAGATGCACTCCTATCATGAAGTAATATATCAAAAGGACGCAGCAAGCTAGTAGCTTTGAGTTCTTCTTAAGAAAATGTGGTGAAAGTCCCCTTTGTGCCTGTTTGTGTCAGTATCTTTTATCAGTACCTACGTATCTGAAAAGAGAAGCATATGCCACAAAATAAAAAGCCAAAGAGGAGAAACTGTTGTGCTGAGAGATAACATGCAAGAGGCTCCTAAGAATCCATCAGCTCTGGAGACTGGTGGTCCTGGTGGATCCACAAGAACTGATAAACTTAGGACACAGAGTCAGCTGAAAATGTGCAAGGCCACTGGCACATATTAGATCAATGACAGGCTGTAGAATTCAGACCACATCCAAGAAGACAGTGGATGTTACGTGCAGACAAAGCTGACAGGATTAGTTGCACATCTGCTGAAGCAAAAAAAAATCCCTTAAGGGACTTTCTGACCTAAAATTCAGTGATGCATCCATATGATGTGCCACTTCTGAATAAATAGCTGGGATTGGCCTCCCAGCTGTTGCTCCAACAGGGTTAAGTGGGAATATGTGTGTATGTACACGAGGGACTAAGCAAATGAATGCACTGTGTGAGAAGTTGTCTGCTATTAAGAGTAGCAACTTATTTATTAGAACACCTTTAATTATTGGCATTGATCAGTCTTGACTCAATTACTTATGAGAGGAAAGGATATTTATGACAAAGGAACAAAATGGATTTGTTTTTAAAATGCACCTTTATATAGAGATGCCTATAAATTGGATTCTTTGTGAGGACAGCCTTCATAACAAAGGTTTCAAAGTTTGGTTTTCAAAGTTCAGACTGAAGGACATCATGTACCCACCAGGGAAAGAATCAATGTGTTGAAGTGTTTGTAAGGTGATCTTACATAGCATCTACTTTTAAACATCCACAGACCACATAGTATGGGGGAAAAGCTTTATGTAATGAAGTTGAAGACTGAATTTAAGTTTTGACTGGCTTGAAATAAAAGTAAAAAGATGGAAGAAAGGCTATAATTATTGGAAGAACATAATGTGATGCTTAGACAGGATGTGAAATTCACTGAGGAACATATTGCGGCTATAATTAGAGATAGTGTTTCAGTCACTTTAAAAATGAGTCATTAGAGAATGCATTAAAAAGTAAAATTCTACATCTGTTGGGTCTCCCAGTTGGGACAAACATGAGACCTAAAAGGGAGATTCAATTTTTTTCTTCTAAGAAGCTCTAAGGTTGAATTCCAGAAGTGAAGGAGAAATAAAGCTTTGAAGTTGGAAACAAATAGAAACAAACCAGAAGTCTATATGGCTCGCAATAATTTGCGTTTGTACTTTTAGAATATACGCAAGAACACTGATACTCTTGTTCTATAAGGATACACAATTGTTTGCTTAAGTTTTACAGGGCATTCCTCTTTTTGATTCTTCCTTTCAATCAAAGGGAGGGGAAAATAGTTCCACTGCATGTTTTTGTAATGTGTACAAAATAAAACCAGCTGAGTGACTTGCCTCAGTTCTCCTATCTTCATCTTAAACATAAAACAAACAAGATGGAAAACAGCTTTTACTATTGATTGCTCAGCTATAATAAACAATTTTCAATGAAGTTTTTCTAACCATGCTGGGACTGTGGGTGAGAAGCACAGTTTCTGGTTACATTGGCTTTTGCAAAGAGTTGAATTTTCTGGGAGAAGTTTGTAGGAACGAGGTCAATACTTGTAGCTGGCACCACATTTTTCTTGGTCTGTTTGCCTAGCCATTCTAATCAAGTGGTAAGTTAAAGGAAAATTAGCTGTACAGTAATAAATAGAATTCTAGTACTTGGTCCTCTTTTTTTCCTGTTGGTTTTGGTTTTTTTTTTTTGGCCCGAAATATAGATGATTTTGTAGGTATCTTTCTTATTTCATCTGATCATAATATGGTTTGAAACACGTTTTGTGTTTTTTCTAAGCAGTTGTGTCACAGCCTAAACTTGTGTAGACTGGTAATAAGATAAGATGACTTGATGTCAGTGGCCTATCTGGAACAAAAATACCCCAAACCAAATAAACAAAAGAACTAACAAACCTGTCATGTTTGGGGGTTCTAATACTGCATAAGTAATCTCATTGCTAACTGCTGGGGAACTCTGGGATGTAGCATGTCACTGAATCTAGTTAAGATGACAGATCCAAATACAGAGTGTACATTTATTTAAGTTATAAAACTTCTTGTTGTGTGTAGAAAAAAAAGCACCAAGAAATATTTTTTGAACAGTTATTGCAGCACTCAGAAGGTGTGGTTGCCTGAATAGGTAAGGTTGCCACCAATTTTTTTGGTCTTCACACTGTCTGAACATGGACATTGTTATATTTATCAATGGAACAGTGGTGTTTCTGCTCAACAAAAGCTGACTATGAGACCTGAGTTGTTCTCGTTGGCTTCAGAAGTGCAGCAACATTTTTGTATCCCCTGAGTTGTAGCTCTCAGTAAATGCAAAGGAAGCATCTTATTTTAGATATGGCAGTGTGTCATAAGAGTACAATAGCTTGATATTAAACTGTGTGGAAGCTGGCTCTTCTCTTCTGTCTTGAGTTTGCCCCAGGGAGCTACCCTAATTACTGTGGACAATGAAATATTCCATCTAGATGAATATTATGGTTCATTTTCAGTCGACCACTTACAGGTGCTAGCAGATAGTCTGGTCAGCAGTACCTGGAAACTTGGGCTATGCAAATATAATTGGGCAATTGTTCCTGTCAAGGTGCCATGCTGAGGCAGATAGATTGCTACTGAGTAATGAAGTGGCACAGCCCCCTCTGCACTGCAATATCTTGTGCCATATTGATATTCCCTTATTTCTAAATGATCCTTAACGGTATTCATGACAAAAAAAGCTTCCTCCAAAAAGAGGGGGGAATGCTAATCTGCCAGCAAGCCAGAAGATGCTTGATTGGCTGTCTGCAGCCTCATGTTGGCTATGGCAGCTGTGGGTCTGGTCTTCCAGCTGGAGACCTACAGATAAACAGAGAGTGGAATAATCATATTACAACTGGCTGATATGCTTCAAACTAAAAGGTTTTCTCAGGGAGATGAATTTTGATGCATGATTTTTGTCAAACTGATATAGAACAAATTGTTTGTGCACGCTGGAGCATGAGCAACCTCAATAATATACCTGATCATGTTCTTGTGTCAGCATTCCTCCATTACTGGTGAGCAGGAAAGGAGGCTTGTCTCCTGAAAGACTTTAATACTTGAAAGCAGTATAGAAGTATCAGAAATGCAGAATACAGGGGAAAGTGAGTGAATTCAGGGGGTTTATTTCTATTATTTAAGAAACTATTGCATTTTGATAGATCACCTTAGAGAATAAAAATAGGGCTGTGTTTTTACATCTTACCTTCTGATATTGGTAGCACTGTGAACCATCTCTGGCATGCTTAGGATGCTATTAAAATAGTTGCTCAGCTTTTATGTAAATGGAAATATTAGTTATCATCTTTGAATTACAAACCCGCAAACATTACGGTACCATCTCAATAACAAATGTAATGGTTAATGTAATGGCTTGACAAGTGTATTTTAAGCCACTCAAAGTTTCTGTAATTATACTGAAGATGTAGGCTCTGTAACGTAGGGATGACTTTCTCAGTTCAGCCAAAGCATAATTTGAACATTGTGGTTAAAACATGAAAAAAATTATAGTAAATTGTTGTGGGGTTTTTTTTTTTTTCCTTAAAAGCTGCAGAGTAAAGCCTCATAAAACTCCACTAGCTTTCAAAAGGGAGAGAATGAAAATAATGATTGTGAAGCAATTGTTTAGGTAACAAGAACATTGTGATAAATGAACATCACAGCCAAAATAGGCAGCTCTTCCCTGTTCTGGGGTGTTGTTTCGAAGTGATTTAGAGACACTTCAGGACTTTAACAGGTTTGGTAGAAGAATATACATATAAACTGACCTCTAATGCCATTCACAGCAGTGCACCTAATCTGATCTAATACTAATGAAAAATTGTCCTATGTGGGTAATTCTGTTCTGTGTGGAAACGACTGGTGTGTTACAAAGACTTAGTTGTATGGCATTGCCTTATCCTCCTTCTGGAAGCTAAATTATGTTGAAAGACTGCTGAGACGAACTTATTTTTCTACAGGTTTTCCCTGTATGTTTTCTTCATTGCAAGTGTGTCATACAAAGGTAAATGAGCTGGAAAGACTGCAGTTCCTTTGCTTAATAAATGGTTGTTAAGCTCATCCACAGAGCAAACTCTGTGGTGGTATTTCTTCCAAAGCACAGACCTGAAGATTAGAAATTATTTCTTCGTACATATTTAACTCCTTATTACAAAACAGAACCCAAGAGGGTCTAAAGGCAAATAGTGATCTTAAACACTTTTTAGATCTGGAATATTCCTATGTCTTTAAATGAGGAAATACAGGAGTCATGCAAACAACCAATTTGCAAACTGGACCACAGCTACACATAGATTTTTTCTTTTGTATTTTTACCTATTGGTTACATACCATAATCACTTATCACAGTAGTTGGAAAGTCTTGCTGAGCTCGTAGTTTTAGTTAGATCAAAGATTGTGTTGCACCATGCTGTGCAAATAGCTCTCCATTGAAATCTCAAGAGCTGTGAAACGTATTGGGCCAAATTCTGCTGTGTTGTGCTGTAACAAGCTTCCCACTCAACGGGTATCTCCTCACCTTCTTCATCATTAACACATACCCCTATCCCTCAAATCCCCATGAACAAAAAAGTTCCTTCAAACCTCCACAAAAAAACTTTCTCTCCCTACTGAGGTAGTTGAAAGCAAAGTAGGTAAGGAAGTTAGACTAGGCTAACCAAAGAACTGAAAGATAATTACATCTATTCAAACAAACCTTCTCTAATGTATTCTTCCAAAAGAATTCAGAAATGGGAACTGTGTAAGAATTCTGGAAGATAACTATAACTAGTTAATGGTAGAAGTCTCATTCACTTTTCTATACTTTACGATGATATTTACTTTCTTCCTTTTTAATTGCATGGTCCTTCTTGAAATGATGGGGGGGGGTGAAAATTTATGAAGCTATTTTAAAACTTTTTCCTGTGGTAAAGCTGTTGAATTATGGTCTAAGTGACTGATGGGAAACTGTTAACAAAAATAATTCTATAGTTTAGTCCAGTGCTTTACTTTTAGATAAGGGTAAGATCATTCGTTTAAAGTAGTACACCAATGAATCAAATTCTAAAGCATTTTCAATTAGCATTTTTATTGTTGTTTTATAATGTAGTTATTAAAATTAAAGGAAGGTTTTTAAGTAAATAAAGTTACACTACTGAAATAAATAATTTAGGTTCTGAATAATCCCTTAAATAAGTACTGTGACTTTCACTATTTGGCGAATCTGGGAAGAATGTTGACAAGAAAATCATGGTCTCTAACTAGATTTCAGTGTATTGCGGGTTTTGATGAAGTCAGCTGACCAGGGTCTGGAAACATTATAGAAGAACTTTATTATCTAGAAAAAATTAAATCTGTGAATACTTCTTTAAGCAAACATATGAAAGAGAGTGCACATGTACACATGAGTATGTGCACACATGTACCTACCTGGGAGAAATTACATATAATCAGGATATGGTTTATAGTAGTGAGATATATGCTGTTTATAACATACCTTAAGCTGTGCTCTTACGTGAAAAAAAATTATCTTGAAGTTGGTATTTTCTTCATATTAATAGAACGGCAACATGCAGCTTCACCAAATGCTGTGCTTCAGGGTAGCAGAAAAATTACACAACTATTCTTTCTTACAGTGACTGTGCCCTGGTTTTGGCTCGGATAGAGTTATTTTTCTTCCTCGTAGCTGGTGCAGTGCTGTGTTTTTGGCTTTAGCCTGAGAACAATGCTGATAACACACTGATGTTTTAGTCATTGCTCAGTAGCACTTACCCTGATCAAGGACTTTTCAGTCTCATGCTCTGCCAGGGAGGAGGGGAAGCCGGGAGGAAGCAGAGACAGGACACCTGACCCGAACTGGCCAAAGGGGTATTCCAGACCACAGCACGTCATGCCCAGTATAGAAATTGGGGAGAGTTACCCAGAAGGGACCAATTGCTGCTCACGTCGGGCTGGGTATCGGTTGGTGAGTGGTGAGCAATTGTACTGGGCATCACTTGTGTTTCCTGAATTTTTAGTTCTCCTTTTTTTGTCCCTATTATAATTATTGTTATTATATCTATTATTATTACATTTTACATCATTACAATTATTAAACTGTTCTTATGCCAATCCATGGGTTTTACCTTCTTTCACTTCTCCTCCCCATCCCACACAGGGAAGGCAGGGAGAGCGAGTGGTTGTGTGGTATTTAGCTGCCAGCCGAGGTTAAACCATGACACTGTGGTAATGGCCTTTTTGGGTGCATTCCCCAGAAATGTGGCTGTTTCCAGCATCAACCTTTAACCAGACATTCTCATAAGGAAAAACTAAGTTTGTCTAGCAGCTATGGGAGAAACTGCTATCCCCTCTCCCACGCCTTTCAACAGAGAATGATTTTGTTCATAAGATCATTGACGTTTTGAAATACTTTTGAAAAGTGTCCTAGCTTTGACTGTTCTGCTGAAAGCAGAACAAGGACTTCAGGTGCTATATAGATAGATAGGCGCTGAGCGTGTGGCACAGATGGTGAGTGCCTGAGTGATCATAAAGTCCTTATACAGCAAACAAATACAAGAGGAGGAAATCTTACATCCTCCTCAATAGACATGTGGGTGAATGCAATCTGATGGCTAGTACCAGGGTTTCAGGCCTCAAGTGAGTAGAAATGGAGCTCAAAGGTAAGGGAGAATGTAAATCTGCAAGCTGTTATAGGGTTCCCTGGCTAACAAAAATGTATGAGGCAAAGGAAACATCTAAGGAAAAACCAGCAGATTGTTTTATATGTTCAGGAGCATTGCAGACTTTGTGTTTGCTCTCTGCAAATATAGACCACTCACCCGAGCCTCCTCTGATCGACATGGGTTGTATTCACCCATTCCCTTGGGCCTGCTATCTTCTTTGGGTTTCATATATTTGCCAGAGTTTTTGGGTCAACCCAAATTACTGGTGGAAGATGAAGTGGGGGGGGGAAAAAAGGTCGAAATGTCTTATGAACTGAGGGGGAAGGAAGGCTTCCTGAAGGAAATGGGGAGTAATTCTAACTGCTACTTGTTTCTATCCATGCTAATTGATCTGTTTGCCCCTGTGTCTTCATGTTTTTGCATGTCTGTTTCAAAGGGAAAAAAAAATGGAACTTACCAAAATGGTTAAAAGTCAGTCTGAAAGAGAGAAAACAGATTTATTGGCAGGAGGTAGATGTTCTGAGTGAAGCAGTTGAAACAAAGCCATATGTGGGGAAGGTAAAATAAAGTAATAAAGCATTGGATGAGTGGTAATAAAAAGACCAAAGATACCGAATTTGAACAATAGAAGCAGAAGTCAAGCAGTCAGCATGTAACGGATGGAAAGAATTAGTTTAATATGATGGCAAGAAGGAGGCTATAAAATTCTGTGAAAAGACATGGAAGTAAGCCACCATGCTGAACTAGACTACAAAATGACTGAAACAGGAGGCTTTGATGTAGATTTGATGGGGGTATCCTGTGAGGCAGAGGCAGGGGAGAAAATCTAGATGCAGTGATTTTGGAAGGTGGAAATGCAGCAGAAGACTGCTCTCCTAGAGAGCTAAAGCACATGTGGTCATCTTGTAATCTTAAGCACCTTGCTGCCCTAAGACTAATGCTTTGGTTACCTTTTTACCTTTTATTTTTGAGAGAAATTGGAGGAAATCTCAAGTGCATAATTGCCAGTGCTCATAATTCCTAGATTCAGTCTCTGTGGTTCCAGTCATTAAGGCTTCCTTCCTACAGTTTCATCTGTTGTGTGAACTTTATGTGCATCTCAGTCTCTTTTGTGATGAGTTCAGTAATGGCTATTTTATTTTTTTGCTGGGGTTTGAGTTTGGGGGTGTGTCTGCTGCTTGGCTGAGGTTTTTGCCTTGATGACTGGTGCGTAACAGTTCAGCAAAAGTAAGAACAATTCTATTCCTTTTCCTACAAGGCGCTGTGTGTACGTACAAACACACATATACATATCTAGATATAGATATAATTAGGACCCTTAACAAAATTGTACATACCCTTTTTATCCCTATGTTAAGATGCATTTCAAACACTGCCACAGCAAGGCTTTGAGTTCTGTGGAAGGCACAGCTGCTCAGGGCCTGTATGCATTGTTTTCATGGGGTTGTTTCCTGCACTTTACAGGCTTGTAGCTAATCTTTGAAAAGCTAGAAAATGGGAACTTTTTGGTAGTAACCAGGAATCCTGACACTGCATGTTGCTGGATGCCTAGAAAGACATACAGGGGGGAGCGTAAGGCAAACACCTGTGTAACATAGTACATGGAATAGTCACTTGGATTTAGTACTTTAATTTTCAATGTACACCTGGGGTTTTAGAAAGGACTTCAGAATGTAAGAGCATAGACTGAATTGTCTGTATTTCTAGCTCTGGATACAAGGTGGTCTTGAGTATGCTACCCCATAAACAAGTCTGTGTTCCTTTTCTGAGACCTTTGAAGTTTTGGAGGAGTATTCACTCCAAATAAAAACTCTTAGAAATTTCCAGCAGGCTTCTACTGCTATATTCTATGCATTTTAAAAATCCCACTTTCTAATTTTTTGTGTTTCTTTGTACAGCTACAAGTACATTTAAACTTTATAAATAAAGGATAATAAAGTGCTTGCTGTTGTGTGTTTATCAGGGGACAGAGACAATACATAGGATTTTATGCATAAAACAAGCTTGAATCAGTCAGATCCAACCTTGCTGCGATTTCCTTAAGGTAAAATTAAGAGTTCAAAGGGAAGATTTGATTTGAATTTTGATGGTGCACCTAAACACATAATTAATCCTTCTTCTTGGCTCTTTGATATCAGTAATTTACAGTTTTATTTAACACCTGTGCTTAAACAGGACCCTCTTCTGCACCTGCAACTATTTGTGTAGAAATTAGGTAGTTGTAGGAACACTTGTGTGAGAAGGATTCTATATAAACACCTAAATGGAATGTGCACCAGGTCTTCATGTACACTGGTATTAAAAACTGAGGAAATATAAATTTGTTCTAATAAAAAATATGGCCCATGAGTACCATAAACAATATGAGGTGCAATTTAACCTCTGCCATTATTTTGTCCTTTAAATTGTGCGCTGAAAAAAGGAGACATCTAGAAAAAAATGCTTCAAAGCAGAAGTAAGTATTGACATCGTAACTAAACTGACCGTCCTATCTTGTTCAATATGGAATGACCAAAATTAACCTCCTGGAAGAAATACAGAACGGATGGCCAAGAAAAGGTGATCCTAAGGAAGCTTAGTGGACTACAGAGAATGAGCCCCATGTATGGGTGAAGTCATTGCTGTAATCATGGTTGAGAAAAGCAGTTTAATTATATTCCTTATATTCTTTTTATGGCTATACAAGTAGAGATTTGCCATATGTGTGTTTCTTTAATAAATCACTACTACTTTTAAGCGTGTACCAAAAGCGGGTAACACTGTAAAGAAAAAATTTAGCTGTTGTAATTTCAGTCTCCATGCTAACATGTCCCTCTTCCAGTGTCTTCTATGAACTATCCTTGCTCCTTCCTTCTTTAATCTTAGTAATTTTTACCTTCGTGGTAAAGAAATCAAGTCCTTCCTAGCTATAGGCATCTCTGAGCTGCTACTAGGTAATCGTTTTACTATCTCTCCATAATGGTTTTCTGCTACTGAAGCCCCACAGCGTCAAAACCTTAGCTGGATAAGTAATATCAGTAAATAGTTTGAGAATGGCCAGGTGAATAGGTCTACAGAATTGCCACTTTGCCTGGATTAAAAAGGAAGCTGCTGACACAACTGATTTTTAAACCCTGACGTGATTTAGGTCTCCTTTCTAAGCCAAGCTTGCTGGAATCAAACCATTTAGTACCTTATTCCCTTTTTTTTAATCAGACAAGAAAATACTTTTCTAGTTCCTGTAAATTATCTTTCTTGGTGACTGTGATCAAGATACCCTTTTTGTGTTTAACTCAAAAGAGAGGGAATTGTCAGCGTGTTACCGCTGGGGCAAACGGCCGGGGTCAGAGCAGGGATCCAGCTCCACCGAGGTGGGGGATGCTTCCCGGTGGTGTCTGCCCTGAGGCCGTCAAGATCAAGTGCCCGGAGAGAGCGGCGCAGACGCGGCGGCGCCTGTCGGGGCACAGCGTGAACGGGGCCTGGGGCTCATCAGATCCCTGCAATGAGTCTCACCTGCGGGAGGGTTCCGGGACAGCCCGACCCTATAAAGAGGCAGCTGTGTAGCGTGTGTTTCTCCATTTGGATTCCTGTGGTCTTGGTGGCTACCGGGACTGAAGGGACCACAAGGACCGCTCCTCAAAGAACCTCCACTCGCTGACCGACGAGACGTCGCTGGATCTGTCGGGTGGGTGGTGATCCTGTATCTCTGTTTTCTTTCCTTCTTTCTTTCTTTTCACCTTTTCTTTTCTAAGAATAAGAGCTTACCAAGACTTTTGTTCCTTCTGACTCATTTTTAGGGAAGTTTACAGTAAGTTTCATGCTTGTTGTAATGCGGGAGAGTAATCTGTAGACCAAGTGAAGTTTTAAATAATTGATGTTACTTTATAGCTTGACTATCAGTTGCGGTGCATTGTAGCGCTGAATTTGGTTAAGTGGGAGTGGTGAAGTGTCTTCAATGTTTACAGAGGCTCTCTACTCAATGTCACTTCTATTTCCAGTGCATGGGGGTTGCTGTTTAGTTATTAAATATATGCAGAATTCACAATCTAGTCTTTCATACCTGACATAGAACTGACATATCCCTATTTCTAACCATAACTATTTTTCTTCTTTAGTCAATATTTGACAAGTTTAAATTATCTACATTCATACAAATATAACTGTAGAAGAACGGAGGTTTTTGGAAGTGCCACTGTTAAGACCAACGCATATACGTTGGGAGGGGTGTGGGGGGGGAGAAAGCCAAATCTCTTTACCTGGAAAAAGTCTTAGGTGCTGAGAAGTGAGGTGTTTATTCAAGTCAGACAAATAAGCAAAGAGCTTTCTTTTTACCCCCAAAAAGAGCTCCCACAT
This sequence comes from Nestor notabilis, assembly GCF_000696875.1. Lineage (NCBI taxonomy): Eukaryota > Metazoa > Chordata > Aves > Psittaciformes > Psittacidae > Nestor > Nestor notabilis. The sequence continues at coordinate 75,422 of NW_009929712.1, read as the reverse complement.
TGGAAATCTCACCTGTTTCATTCCATATCTATCAATTATCGTCACTAAAAATCTTGTCTTGCTTATATATGTAGACCCTCACAGCTGTAACTGTTTCACTACTAACTAGCTTCTCATTGACTACCCGAGTAGGCTGCGATTAGTGCCATGTTCTTGTGCTGTGTAGATCTCATGGGCAGTCGCACTAAAGAAATGAAAGACTGGTTTGGCAGACGAAGAAATGAATTAGAATTAGTGTTTGTTCTTGTTAAAGCAAGTGTAGATATCAACTTCTTTCCGTCCAAATTAAAGAAAGTGGCTTGTTTGCTTTGGGAAAATCACCAGAGACCCATCAACTTCTGGTATTTTCTGTTGTAGTCGACATGTTTGTTTTCAGAAGCATCTGTTAAGCATGTTCATGTCTGAAAGTATTAATTCATAGTGGCTGTATAAATAGCTTTCACTAGATTGTAACAACGTTGGGTTTTTTTTATTCTTTGATTATTTGCTATACTTTTAGCCTGATACTTTCTTGTTCACTAGAAAGAATCTATAATGAAAATGGGAACACAGAAAACTAGTGGCCGTACTGGATCCAGGCAAAGATTGATCTATCTCTCCAACCCTGTTTCTAGCTCTGAGAGTACTTCCTGAACTGTGTGTTTCTTAATATTTAGAAATGCAGTGGATTTCTTAAGAACTTTTCAAGTGTCTTCTTGAATGCATGTAAGTTTATAGGATTCATGGTTATCTGCAGAAGGGAATTCTAGAGCCGGAATGCACCTGAATACGAAGTAGTTCCTCTATTCCTCTGTTTGCCTTTTTTGTTTTTATTCGTTGAATCTGCAGCAACTTCGTTTCAGTAGAGGCCTCCTAGACCTAGGGAATACCGTAACCATCTCTGTCTCCAGTTTCGGGTCGTACAGGTCAGCCACGTGCTTTTAAAGCAAATCACTCCCTTGTTATCACTCCTGATGCGATTCCTTTCTGATTAAAGCCTGGCAGGTGATGAGCTCCAGGTATGCACCTAATGGAGCTCTAACTACCGATGAGTGTTCATGCTGTGGGACCAGGCAAGAGCTGGTTTGAAATAAGGCTTCCCCCCGCACCCCCCCCCGAAATTTGTCTCATGTATTAGCTCCAGCTGGTTCACTCTACAAGCCTGCTAGTAAAAAAGTAGCTTCTGTCTATCAGTACATCTAGACATCTATTCATGTAGAGCAGGAAGATTTCGTAGCTCTCAATACCTACTGCTACTTCCTTGAAAACCTGAAATAATTCGGTAAAAGCAACATCTTGCTGATTCCTAGTGAGTGTTCCCCAACATCACTTATCTCAGATTAGGTGCTGAAAATACATAGAAAAACTAGGACTTGAAAGCATCTTTTCCACAATGTTTCAGCATCTTGTTACGTATCTATAAAGTGAAATCTATGAAGGTGCAATTTAGCTTCAAACCAAATTCATTTGTTATATGCTTTCCATGTTCTTATTTTCTTATTTGATATAGCTGGGTGTGGTTCTGTCAGAAATATCAAATCCACCTTGTCAAACTTCTGCAGGTATAGTTATCTAAACTGTCAGTTGATACAAACAGGAGTAGCTGAGACCTGTTTCCAAATTCTAAGAGCTATTTTAGCACCTATTTCCATGTTAAATATTGCACTCTCTGAGTTTCCTATTTGTGATCATTTTAGATAATTCAGTATGACCTATGGTGAGTAGTAAGAAGCTGTGTAACACGGGTGTGCTCATGTATGCTATTCCTGAAGAATAAATATGTCTGATTTAAGTGTTTAATTATATCTTTTAACATTGACATTTTGTTGGTCTGATGCGGATATTTTTCTAGGGCTGTGTAAATAATTTATTTTCTTGATTGAATTGATGAACAGGGGAGAAATCTCCCACCAAATCCAAACCACTCCTCAAAACTGATCCAATTGAGGGTTTTTTTCCAAGGGGAAAAAAAGGCGGGGGGAGGGAGGGAGGAAATGTGTATGTGATTTACCAACTCTTCTCTCTCTGTCTTATGGACATACTGGTTTCTGGCTCATATGGTAGAAAATGGCAATGCAGGCAAACAACAGTTCAAAAGATAACTACTACGTTTGGAAAGCTTGAGGCACCCAGTTCACTCCTGTCTGCCATTCATTGTTTATTTCTTCTGCAAGAGCGTGCCAACTGTTCTGTTTTAGACAGGAATGGGTTTATTTTTTAGGCTGTTTAAGTATGTTTAACTCAAGAACGTATCTTCCCCCTCCCCCCTTATCTAGAATGTGCTAGGTTGTTCAGAAAGTAAACTGAACAAGTTGAAATAGCACAATGACAAAGTTTAAGAGCTTATGTATTAAACCAGTTTAAAACATTGGAGCTGAAGATCAATATTTAGAGCAATTGCAGCACATCACCTGTACTCCTCTCTGATAATCATCAAAGTTATTGAAAGGGCTGTGTCTCTCTGAATTTTGTCAAAATGGGCTGGAATGAACTAAGCCTTATACTGGTCTTGTATCTTACTAGCAGAATAAACAGGACTAATTGAGAAGCTGCCATCAAAGAAGGCAAATAATAAAGGGGAAACTGAAGAACAAAGATAAAAAATGAAATGCAGTATTTAAAGCTGAGCAGAACATGTTCTTAAAGGATGGCTAAAGGTTAGAAGGTGATTGTCTACTGCAGTATGTAATAATGGCCAGTCACTTTGAAACCTGGTTTACTTTTACACAGCATAGGCTTTTGTGGACTTTGTTGTTTTTCAACTTACTGTTGTGGGACAGACCTTTTGTAGGAGTACAAAGTAGGAGAAAGCCTGTGCTACCATTGGCACTATATTGTTTGACTGCTTACTCCTAAATCCATACTGCTGGCTTAGCAGGATCCAGAAATGCATGATGTATATATAACAGTCCAATTATATATTCTGAAATTTAAAACTAAAACAAAAACCCCTCAAACGAACAAAACCCTACACCCACTGAACCACACTCCCACAACAGTTCCATTCTGGCACCCCACCGTTACTCAAGGAGATACGAACAGTGTCATCAAGGCCTAATGTGAAACGTGCCAGTATGTAAGGAAGAAATTTTGGTATTTTAGTCAAGTTCATCCTGCAGCTTAAGCCTTTCCTGGTATTTCCTATGATCTGAAAAATGGCAGTTAGGACTATTACGTTTGGGGAAATGGCGTTTATCCCAGAGCACAGCAGTAAAGGAGCAAGAATTTCAAACAGAAGTTAGTAAATAGTCTTGATCTTCCAATTACTACAATTTTACATGGTTTGTGCAGGTTTTGTTTTATGAAAGTGTTCAGAAGAATCACATTTGAATGTTCCAAGATCTAGGATCTTGACATCAATGTGATGACGAGGAAAATTATCACTGTCACATTCAATATTCTGGAATATTATTAGAAGACCTAGAACATGACCAGGAGTTCTACTTTACAAGCAAGGGTTTGCTACGACTGGCCTCTTTATTAGTACAATTTTAAGGCTGCCTTTTGTGTGAACTTTTTAGTTTAACGCATTGTTCTGACAGTCTCTGTCACTGTATCTAGCACTAAATCTTACTATCGGTTGCTTACTAATTATGGAAAATAATAAGTAGAGCAAAGGGTAATGCAGTATCTTCCATTCTTTGAAAGATATTGTGAAAAGAATCATTCCAGACAATATTGAAATCATGTTGTCCATGGGAAATTGTAGCTTTTCTTTGCCAATTTAAAATGATTCTCTCAAGAAACACAGGCAGTGGTTTTTCACCTGTGAAAATAGACTGTTACTTAAGAAAAACACCAGAATAAACAAAATACAGTAGCCCAGCTTTAAAGGAGCTCTATGTGATTGTAAATGTTGAAGATTTTTACAGCCTGTTGCCACTCAGCGTAATTTTTTATATCATGTTTACTGGTAAGTTTGTTCCTGAAGAGGAAATAAACAGATTGTATTAGAGTAAGAAGAATCTGTGAAAGATACAGGCAGCAGATTCAAGACAAGGAAGAAGGCATGTTATTTAAAACAATGCCAAATTACTCTCTATCAGTTGGTAAATATGATTTTAAGTATGAATGGGAGTTAAAACACTAAAATAGAAATGTCAGGGTCTTCTATGTCTGTTGTTTCAGATTAAAAAAAGACATTGAATTTTCAGAAAAAGTTATTTCTATATTTCTACAATATGAGAAAACCAGCTCTGTAGTACTCTGAGATAGTATCCTTTAAAGTATCTGCTGCAGATACTGATGTTCTAACACACCTCCTCTCCACAGCATGCTATAGTTGCCTTTTTCCTTTCACTTTTGAGATGCTTGTAGTGTCTGGAAGCGTTTCACATACTCTTCTAGATCGTCCATCAGACTTCTTTCACATGGAATGGATAGTGTCAGTGGAGCTACTTAAATTGAGGATGTTCAAGTGCACAGGTTACCCGATATGAATAACTCATGAGTAGTAAAAAGAATTCCGAATGCAGCTTCATTTGGTGGCCACAGTGCTTAAACTGCACTAGAGCAACATTAGATCTGACTAAGCTAATTCTATAGAAAAATGGTACAAAACAGCTCTTCTCATAATAATTTCATTTTAAAATGAGATTTTCCTAGTATCTAACTTAATATAATACAAAAAGAGTAAAAGAATAAAAAAAGGAAAACTTCAGCACCTTCTAAAGTTCACTACTATATCTTATGCTTACTATTTGAAGGTCTTGCATTTGAGTTAATCCATGTAGAAGCATGAAAAAACCCTCTTCAACATACACAAATTCTGATTATCTTGTTTCTGTTGTGGCTGGGAAAGAGGTGAAGTTCTTATGCCAGGTTGGTTACTATACCAAACTGAAAATTCCAAAGGATATGGGAGCCAATGGATTTGCATATTTAACTTCCAAAATGCATAAACCAGTGTTTTGCCTGTTAATGCACTCTCAGGTAAGCTTTATGTTAACTGAACTTGTCCAGTTAAAGGAAATACTAACGCATCTGCCAAACCTGTTTTAAGTAGTTTGGCAAAATTATAAACAGCTTGAAACTAGGGTGGAAAGGGCTGGCTAAATTGTATTTATAGCTATAATCTGATATTAATAGTTCTATCATTTATATTTACACTTGCATGCTGCTAGATATACAGAGATGGACAATATTAAACCAGAATTGCTTTTTCTGACTGTAGCATTACAAAAACATTTTTCTTTGGACTGAGGCTTGAGCCAGATTTAAACAGGATTTTGGAAAGGGAGTATCTCATAGTGTAATTTCTAGAAAAATAATGTAAGGAAAGAAGAAACCATAATTATAAAAGGAATTATATCATTATATAAGGAATCAATGTGATCAGATGCACAGCAGCAAGTATCCTGTCACATCTTTGAGTAGAACTGAAAAAACCTCAGGCACATAACCAAAAAGCAGCTAACAATTCTCTCTAACATTATGAGAGAGGCATTATCCTTCAGCCCATTATCCTTCTTATTGTAAATAGAGGAAGGAGGAGATAGTTTGAACATAGATGATGTGGTGTTATAATCAACTAATTTTACCGCCTTAAAGGCATGTACTTTACCCGAGTTCCCTGCTCTCTCTCTCTGGCAAGGAGAACTTTATTGTAGGCAGAGAAAATTCAAGTAATAAGGTGAGTTTAGGCAGTATCTGGCAGTTCTTCAAGGTAAATAAGTATGCTGGTTGAATTTGGCTGGTGATCTGTTTGTGAAATTAGTATTATTGTCAAGACATTCAAAACTGCTGGCTACTATAAGGATGAAACAAATGGTTACAGGTAGCAAAATGCCAAAGTAGGAAAAAAGTTTGGAGATGATTAATTGGAAGGAGGGTTAACTTGGCAGGAATATGTAATCCTGTCTAAGACTTCTGCATCTGCAGGGCTGCAAAATCCCTTATGTTGCAGTAGGTGCTTCAGTAGGACACAGAGGATTGTAATAATCAGCTTCACTGCCTAAATAGAGCTGGTGAATCAGGCAGTGGGGTGATCCAAGAACCTCATAGGTTTTGGTACATCTCTGAATGGTTTTTATACTGGTCACTGTAGGAGGTAAGGAGTAATTAAAAATGATGTGAGCAAAAGGAGGAACAGGTTTCCCTTGATCTTTAGGATCTGTAGGTGTGGGATGTTCTTCTTTATTTCCCCCCCTCCCCAATGCATAAATATTGTACAAATGGATGAACATACTGCCTATATAAACTAAAAGTTATAATGGGATGTGGGCAGTTTTACAAACTTTACCTGATGCAAATAAAGTCCTGATACTAATTCTCTTTGATTTCTAATTGGAGTGATAATTACTTTAAATGGAGCCTTGTTCTACCAGAAGTGCTGCATAATTAATTTCACTTGTGGCTGAAGCGTTCTCCTTGATAAGTCTTCTTGATGAGTAACTTTGACTTTTAGGCCTAACAAAAAAACCCAAACTAACTCCAAAGCCTAAAATCCATCAGAAGAAAAAAAAAGAGTAAGCTATTGGGTGTCTTAATAGTCTGACAGAATATTTGTCTGTTATTAGTGGAATATTCTTCTCTTACTCTTTAAATTTCCTTACACTGGAAACTTTGGCATTAAACTTTGTATCCCAAGTTTTCTTCAGCTAAGGAAAAGACTTTCAAAGTTGGTGTTTGAACTTCTGTTTCCACTCAGCTTAGTGTTAAAAACTAAGGTAATAAAGCAATCTGATCATAAGTGATAAAGAAATTGAGTTTAAAGGAGGAACCAGACCATTGCTGACTTCCGGCTTGTCTGTTTTCTGTTTCTTACTGCGAGTGACAAAGACATTAACAGAAATCTTTTATACCATGATTAGGTTGTTAGAAGATAAAGTTTATACCTAGAACAATTCAAACCTGATTTTTAAAACTGTTGTAGTCTTTTTAATTTTGATTTAATTCACAACATATTCTAGTTGAAAAAGAGGACTTTGAGAAATATATATGTTCAGAATTTTCTGCCATTGATAGAAATCAGAGGAAAATCTTTAATGGTATATTCCTTCTATTCGGTATGTTTTTAGGCATACAAAAATCAGAAAGACACCACATTGGAACTGTGTGGCAGTGAAGTTCATAACAAGGTCTCGTGTTTGCTCTTTGAGATGCTTGAGACAATTCTGTTTAGCACCTCTGATTTGTTACTGTCTAAATTATTGTCTAGGCATTAATTATTTTAAGTTTTGTTTTCAATTCCTGCAAGATAGCACCAGGATTCCAGGCTTACTTACCTGGTTGCTCCATTTGTTCCACTGTTAGATTCACGGAGTATGGGTTGTTTGGAGTGGTGTTAAGTTAATAACTTCCCTTGGTGATACGTTTTGACTTAGTAATATATCTTTTTTCCCTTCACAACTTTAAAAACAAATAATCAGTCATTATGCTGAATTTAGTTTCCTTAAGAAAATCTTCTTTGACGTGTGTAGGTAAGGTGGGAAGGAAAGACTGTAACAGAGTGCCAAGGTAGACAGATTCTGTCAAGATTGTCCTTTATAAATGGCTTACTGGAACAGTTTAGGAATATATTGGTGCTGAATTTAATTGGAATAGAAGTGGGTCAGGGATAAAATTTCATAATTCTCAGAAGAACAGAGATGGGCCTTAGAATAGGAAATAAAATACTACCAAAAAAAGACAGGCCCAGGAAAACAACCAGTTCAAACCTCTCAATTCTAGAGGAGTCTGTTAAATCAATATGTTACACTACTGTCATCCCAGTGATACATGTAAGTTGTATTCGGACATCTCTCTATAAATAGCAGTGACATATCCCTTATGTACTGTTGGCGATGTAGCCCTTCGGCTCATCACTGTTGTCATACTCCAACAGCAGAGCAGCATGAATATTGTGTGCATTATAGGTTGTATCACTAACATCAAGGGGATTGAAATCACATAGTCTGCTAGCCTGCTATTTGCACTAATGTTCATCTCCAATGCTCCACTGAAACTTGAGGGAAAAGAGAATTGTGTTTTTACTTACTGTTTCTTTACTATTTCTGTGGTTCAGTTACTGAGTGCGTGCTGTTTTCCGCTCCACTTGCCTACTTGGTGCACCAACCTTTGAGTGCCTACCTCCCACTGCAGCTGCTGCAGAGCTTGCAGAGCTCTCTGGGGCATGGTCCACATTTGTTCAGTGTGAATCTTTTCATCACGTCAAGAATTTCTCTGTGGAAGAGAGGACAAAATAAGCTTCATGTCAGTTTCAATGACGTTTTAAAAATCAAGCATCACAGTCAGCTTTCTGTATTATATTAAATATGCATGTATGTCAAAGTGAAAAGTTTATGTGAAGAACGCTCTTTTTGATCATTTGGTATTCTTCCTTTTCTTTTAGAATTGACTTCATGGGGAATGTCAGAGGAAGGGCTGCTTTGTTGTGCTGCTTTTGAAACAGACTGTTCTCAATGTTCGTCTGTTCCCGCAGACCTGAAAGTCCATTTTCTTGGTTATGGCTGAACTCTGGCAATATTAAGCCTGCTAGGTTATGCAAGCAAAATATTCTGCTGCTAACTCCATCATTTTCACTAGCGCTTAAGCGTAAATGCACTTTCTTTCTGATTGTACTCTCTCTTTTTACAGAAAAGTTATAAATAGAGCATCAGGGTGTTGTTTTTATGCTGCTTACCATATATATCTGTTGTATCACTTCAACTCAAGGTGGAAGGGACCCCGGGAGGTCTTTAGGCTAAACTCCTGCTCAGAACAGGGATATCTCTGAGGTCGGACAAGGTTGTTTAAGACTTTTTCAAACTCTGTCTTAAACCTCCAAGGACTGATATTGCACAGTCTCTCTGGGCGACCTGTGCCATTGCCTGCCTGCCCGCCCTTATGGGGGACAAAGTTTCTCTTTATCTATTTCGAACTGTTGTTTCAGCATCTTCTATGAGAAGAGCATGGCACAGTCTTGCCAGGCACTGGGTGGCTGCAGTTAGGTTCTCTCCCTGATATTAACTCCCTGAAGAAACTCTGGTCCTTCTGCCTCCCCCTACAGAGCAGGTCCTCCAGCCCCAGGTGTCCTGGTGGCCCTTTGCTGATTCCACTTCACAAGTCGAAAGGCTTTATAAGGAGGTTTATTAGGGTAAGAATGCCGAAAGATTTCAGCAAATACAGTGTAACTTTTTTGATCTCTCTATCTCAGTCTTTATATCATTTGAGAAGTGTTTTGGCTGAGACATCCCCCCCCAAGTTATTTGTGAAGATGTTTAGAGAAGAGCTAGAACAAATCCATGCAGCAATATCTCCAGAAACGTGACTAGATTAATAAAGCTCCTCTTAATTGCATATGAAACCTGTGTGTTTGCCTGCTTTTAATCTACTTAACTTGTGAAATAGAGTTCCAATATCCTGTTGTACCATTTAAGATATGAAGTGACAAGTTAAATGCCTTGGGGTCTAGCTGCATCACATCAGTTTGCCATAAACAAAAAATATATCTTGTAATCTCGTCAAAAATTATTACATTTTCCTTTCCCCAAGACGCATATTCTGCTTATTCATACTGATTGGCATTAACTGTAACATGACTCTTTAATAATTTGTTAATTTCTTATATCTGTGTTCCTCTGTTGGACTTGTCTGTGGTTTATGTCAGGCTGCCAAGTTTTCCAGTTACCTGGATCATCCTGTTTACCATTAAAGCATTAGCAGAACAGTAGCTTCCTTTCTGTTGCCTAAAACTCTGGCTGGGCGCCAAGGTATTCAGGTTCAGGGATTTGATAGCTCTTGTTCTTAACTTTTCCCTCGTTAGTCATGGTGTTTCATAAATAATTATTTTTACCCATGTGAGACAGGAATAGTAATTACAGCCTAAATTTTCTTCAAGTGATTCTACCATTTCCTTCTTGTAAGATACTGTGGCATTCTTCTTGCTATTTACATCAGTAAGCTCTCCTGATTGAAGCAAAATTTGTCTCTGGAATACCTAATATCAGCTTTCCTCCTGGTGTCATCTGTCTATCTAGCGTAGCATTCTCTCATTCATAAGAATGTGAGGTGCCTAGAACTCCATCATAAGGTTTCCTTACATGTTTATTATCATTCAGGTAGGTTTTGTGGAAATTGACTTTCCAGTTTGATTCAGACTGTATCAGCCTTTACTTCAGAGAAAAAGGTCTTCTCTCAAGCACCGGTAGATGTAATTGATTCATGAACTACTGCAGTACCAACTCTTAGTTTAGGGGCTAAGTTATATTTTCTCTTTTTCCTGCCAAAATGATGCCTTTTTTATGTTAAATAGAAAATGTTAAATAGAAGAAACTTCAGCAGAAGGTTCTAAAACATGCTGGTTTCTCTATTGAGAGAGATCCCAGAAGGGAAGAGGAAAAGCAGCACAATAAGGTAAAAGAAACAAATCGGTATGTAGCCTCCTACAGAAGGAATAGAAAATGAGAAAGGCTAAAAAGAACAAAATACTAAGAACCTATAAACAGTGTGATTGTCTCAATGACATTTAAAATGGATTTCTGAAGCTTCCCAAATAGGGAATTGAATTTTAAACAGAACTTATTTATGCTGAGCAAATATAATGATCACAATAAAACTAGTTTCATAATGGATTTGTGTCTTAAACTGCTTGAGATAAGCAATAACAGAAGTTAGTGTTACAGCATTATCATATATTAGTTATTACTATACCGTTATAGTGATGATGTTCTGCCTCCTAATTCACTAAACGTGCTATAGTTTGTCACTGAAATAGAACAGAATTGCAAAATATGGCTTGTCACTCCATTCCTCCAAAGCTTTAGTGAAGTAGTACTGATCTTGTCATTTAATATTGTGAAAACCAGCTGCTTCTGGCTTTCACATTTTTATTTTAAAAGATCCCGTTTTAAGCTTCAAAGCCATAAACTAAGCCTTTTTAACATAGACATAGCTTAGAAATGGCAGTGTACAACAAGCTTCTGCTACACCAACTTTTAAATATATTTTTTTAAACATTTTAATTGGTGACATAAATTTACTGCAGACTTCACTACAGCTAATTCACTTTGTGTCAGAGAAGAATTCGGCCAGCACCATTGAAGATGCAAGTTGTGTGCAGTTGTTAGTGTAGCGTAGCTTTCTCCATCATCCCTGTGTGCCTACCGCTGCATGTAAGAAACCATATGTTCTATTAGTTGTTTGTAGCTATTGTTCCAACAAGAGACATAATGACAACTTTAAGTCCCTGAATTTCAGGAGGGCTTAAAAGTTTAGAGAAATATTGACACTAAAAGCAGAAAAAAAGTACAGGAAAAAAAATAGGAAGTTTGTTAGGGATTTTACAGACCATTTTTTTTCTTGCTTAATTGAAGCTGATCTCTTACGTAAATCTGTTGTGCTTTACCTGAGATATACTTGTAAATCTTGCTTCTTAAAGTCAGGCAAGAATATTGGTTCAGGAGTCACTTTGCCAGCTATGTGAATGTCCATACCATAATCCTACACAAGGAGGCAGATAGATATTAGTTTTATAAGCATTTAAGAATCATCTGACTTCACCTAAAAGTACCCACTCAAGTTTTTGATTTCTGCAGGATGATAATTAAAAATCGAACTGTTTGCCGTGCCATTCACATACCACTAATATTAGACTCTAACTTAGCATCAGAGTGTCTTCAAAGAAGGAGAGTAGATGGATCATTACTACATCTGAATTCATCATTCCTAATGCTGCACAGCTTGGGGCGTGTTGGCCCTCATAACTTTAAACAGGTAGTCTTGATGTTTTCCAGGCTGGTACACCTGCAGTAAAAGCACCTGGTGCACAGAGAAGTGTCACTGGGGATTCATTAGGTGGAATTTTCCTTCTAAAGCAACATTGATTAACTCCACGTTATGCTAATGTGCTTCTGGAAGCACTGGCAGGATGGGCAAGAGGCAGGTAGAGAAGCTTTAGGCATGGTACTGACTTTCAGGTTCTGACCAAATTCTTCACTTAGAACGGGTTTAGTGGTGCGTGTTTGTTCGTTTCTCTGCTCTTCTTTAGTATTGTGTTTCAGTATAGTATTTTTCATAGTAAATTATACCATTAAAAAAAAATACAGCTGGTACTGAAATACAGTATGTCATGTTGTAATGTTCTGTCCTGCTTTTGCTACCGAGTTAGCTTTACTTTGCTACAGGGCATGTCAGCTATTGTATATATTACAGACTTGTTAGGAAGAGAACATTAGAATGCAAGTCATCCCTAACCTCAAACTATAGTTACGGGTGCACAGTGTACATAAGCAGTCTTCCTCTGCAAGTGGTTCAGCCAAGCCCTTTGCTTACCCAAAGCCCCATGGACCCTAGAAGGGTTGTGCATTATTGATGCCCATGTTGTTAATCTGTTTTACCAGAACTACTGGGGTTTTTATTTGCAGTTTTGCAATAAATATAGTGATACGTTTCCAGCCCAGTGAGGAATCAAACTCATAGTGGAAGTTTGCCTAAAATAATGCCACCCTTTTCTTTCAATCTGTTAACTGCGGTAAAATTTCCAGCCTCTCTTAGTATTCCTAACTAGTTATACATTAGCAAGGATGTGTATAATGATGCCTGTATCTTCTCCTCCACTTTTAAGTACAGATAGTGTTGTATAGTGAATAGTGCGGGAAAGTACAAGTAAGAAGCTGAAACATTATAATTAGCATATCTAAATAGTGTTTGCTTATGTTAAGGGCAAAATTGTCTTCCCTTTGTAGATGACACCAGCTTCCTGTTCTACAAAAAAAATCCCAAGTCCCCAAAGACTTCCGAAAAAGAGTTCAAAGCTGTTAACTGGTTATATATATTTAAGTCTATATATATTTTAAAAGCTGTATTCTACATTGGGGAAGGAGTTGATATAAATGTTTTTTGACTTAAATGAACGATGAATGGAATGAATTGATGTCAAAGAAGGTTTTGCTTGTTTTATTTCCAAACTGGAGGAAATAAATCGCACTACATAAAATGAAATGGGAGATCTTTTGCCCAATTCATTGTACTGATATAAATGTAAACCCTCAGTGCAGTTTTTGATTCTTTACCTCTTCTTGCCATCTTGGTATTATGAAGGGCTGATGATGTCTTGAGATTTAGTTGTGTGGCCAAAAGAAGGATAAAATGCTTGGTCCTTGAAGGGAATGTTAGTTTGGAGAAATCTGCTTTGAGCTCTGAGATGAAAGAGCATCCTTTCTGAACTTCATATGTATGGAAGAGATGAAAGGCATTTCTTTCTCATAGACCTGTGAGTTTTACAGGTGTTTTGTAAAGAAAAAAAAAGGTTGTGGGGGAGAGCTCTAGCCCAAAATATAATACGCTGTATATGATAGCCTCTTAAAGATACCTAACTTGAAAAAAAGAGTTAATTTAGAAGGTAGATGAGCGTATCAGTTAAAAAAGAGCTAGTGTGTTGTGTGTGTATAAATGAGAGAGATGGATTAATGTCTTGGCTTTAGATTTGAAGTACCTCTAAAGAAGGGGAAAACAATTGTTCCCTGTGAGATTGTGGTTTATAATTTCTATTTATTAATTTTCCTTCAATAATGCTTCTGTTTTTCAGATACATTTTAAAACATTTTCTCATCGAGAACGAGGAGCATTGATTTAACAATTGAAATCAGTGTCAGCTTTGCTATTGACTCAGAATCGACCCAAATGTCCTTCTTTATTTATCAGTACATGGACAGCACAGCAAATGGATCGGGGCTGAGACATCTGGAGTTGAGAAACAGTATGATTAGGATGGACACATTGGAAAAGTATGCATTTTCCAGGGACAAAAACTTGCTGTGTTCTGTGGTAACTCAGCATTAAGCACAGTATGATCTTTAAAAGGTGCTGTATGCTATGCATATGAACCTGAAAGCATAGCCCTAGTGGGAATGGTGGTGAGAAATGACAGAGTGAGGTTTTCCCTCTTGAAGAATCCAGTTCTGATGGTCTCGGGTTCTGTTGAGTTTATGCCCAACTACTGGATCTATTCCCCAGTGTTTAAAAAAAAAAGGAAACTCTTTGAGTTTTAGTTTACCAGGTATTTGTTCTTGAATGGAATCTCATGAAATGGACTTACCTGGGTTGTTCTTAAATGACATCTGGAATACCACTGCAGTTTTCATTACTGACTTTTTCATGAGGTGATGGATGGTCTCTACTGCTGCGTCAAGCTCATCAGTGAGCAACAGTAGCTTCAGAAGACCTTATTTTGCATGATTCATCGATGTGCAAAGAGAATAATTCTGGTGGAAGTTGGCCTGGTGTCATTGACATGTCAGCTTTATAGTGTTGCCAGGGAACATCAGATCTGTATTTTGTGTGTGTCAGTGGAGTCCTGTAACCACAGCTCAATGTGTGTACTTGCAGTAGGGCTCAAGAAGCAATACTGTGGGAGAGAAGTGTTAATAGCCTGTGATTTAGTAGTCTGAATGTTCTCTTAGGTCAAATGGTGGAGTATGTTGAGAAACCAGATGTGGAGCCCTCGAACCTGACAACTAGTTGAGGACAACTTTTCAGGGTGACTGAAGTCCACTGAGTAGTCATATGGGCAGTGATAATTAAAAATAAAATAAATAAATAAAAATAGCTGCTTGAAAGAGTTAGGGGGAATTTTTTTCTTTGTTTTTTGGGGGAGGAGGCTGAAGATGAGGAAGGGAGGAACAAATTCTTATGATCATTCATTACACAAATATTTGAGCTGGTTTTAAGCTGTCAAAAATAATAATGTTAATTCCTTGGGGTGGGAAGGAATTACTTGATGCACATCACCAGATGTAAAGGTGGAAAGATCTAATATTTGTTTTGGTGGTTTTTCATTCCTCCTTCCCACATGTTTATTTGGCACTTACTCAGATCAGTTCTAAGAAGACCCCTCAGAACATTGAATCCACTGCTTGTTACCAATGAGAACCTGCTACCAAAATACCTGCATGCAAATATCTCTTAACTGAATCATTTTCTTCTCTACAAAGGAAAGGTTTGGGACTTGAGGTTCTTTCTTTTTGTGCTTTGCCAGAAATGTTTGCAAGTGATGTGAAGATCACTGGTCAGAATGGGTCAGCTCAGCCGTGAAAGCGGAAAAGCTCCATGACCACCCTTGCATTGAGCTTAACTTTTGGTTTGTTCTCAAGTGCTGTTTCTTTTAATTGCTCACTGGAAACTGAGGTGAATCTGTTCCTGTATTGGTTGAAAGGATCCCTCCGAATATGCCTTTTGTTTCTGTAAGTTTCATAATCATCTGCCATGTGCCTCTGCAGGAGGTGAGTTTTTAGGCTGTGTGGACCTATAGCCTGAGCCAGTGTGACTCCTCTTAAGTTTCTTTAGCTTTTTTTGCTAGTTGCTCACCAAGCAGAAACTTTTATGTGATCTGATTAGACATTGCAACAAAAATGTTCACACAAAACCTTTATCATAATGCCAATGTACCATGCGAGTTCCACTGCCATTATTTCTATAGAGAAAAGAGCAGCTTCGGAGTTAGTTACACATCAGTTATCTGTTAAAGAAGTTTTAAGATCTTGGTATCTGTGTGCCCTTTCTCCAAGAGGGGGATTGAAAGAGCAAACTGCAATTTAAAACCATGACTGTCAGTAATGATAATCAAGGGACTAGAAAAATAGGCTTTTCTTTTTAAACAAAACAAAACCCTGTGGGCAGTCCCAAGCATGTAACCAATTACTTATCTCCTTGTCCATCTGCCTTTTGTTGTGTGCATATTTTTCACAGTACGAGTGTCTCAAGACCTACATAGATGCTTGCTGCAGATCATCAATTTGATGTTACTTTTTTAAAGTCTAAGAAAAGTAGTGATAACAGTTTGATAACAGGGGCACTACAATTTCAGTTGCTGCACGGCAACCACTGTGCAGCACAAAAGAGGCGAGGCAGATATCTACAGCAATTATTTCCGCTGTAATGATAACAAACTGTTGGACAATTTAGTAGGTTTCAGATGGAAATTCAGGATATTTTATAAATGTCATCTTAGGAGCTCTGTGAAGCGAACACAAATGCTGGCCACTAATCAGGACAGGTATAAAAGTCTTTAATGCCTGGATAGACGTACTTGCACCTGCTTATGGCGCACCCTTATCACTTTAGCTAAAATGAGGAATTTCAATAACATCTGTAGTTAACCTTACTTGCCATATAAAGATTGTATTAATAAAACAAGCTCAACTGCAGGGCTTCAGCTAAAGCTACTTTAGAAGTAGGTATGTTTGGGTAGAAGGGGATAGATTCAGTCTTTCTTCTCCTTTCCAGGAAGCTTCAAATTCTGTCAATGTTCGATGACTCCTCACAGAAAGCACCTACTTTGTCTACACTCAGGAGTTTTTTCTCTCATCTTGCAATGTATTTCTTTTTATGCTCAAACAATTGTTCCTTTAGATTTCTCACAGCCATTTTAATGAACAGTGTCATTTTAAACGGGTGGGTGAGGCACTTGCCTAGTCCATTCAGTGTCTGAGCCCAGATACTGATTTCAAAATGAGCCTAGATGTTAATTTTCCATCAGATCTAAAAAAATATATTTTAGCACCAGCTTCCCCCTTGTGATGTGCTCATTAAAATGGTATTTAAGTTGAAATCCTTTTTTTGCCTATTAAAGGTGATAAAATACCCACTTAGACATGCAGCCCGCACGCGTGACCTTTTTCAAAGAAGGGTTGAGGTTTGAAGGGAGAGGTCGTCTTGGCCAACATTCCCTGCTCATGGAGGGCCATCTCGGGCAGGTGCTGCCCAGGACCATGTCCACTCTCTCTGGGCAGCCTATTCCAGTACTTAGTCACCCTCACCCTACAAAAAATGTTTCCTGATGTTCTTTTTGTTTCAGTTTGTGCCCATTGCCTCTTGTTGTGCCTCTGGGCACCACTGGAAAGAGCCTGTCTCCTTCTTTGCACCTTCTTTTCAGGTATTTATATACATTGATAAGATCCCCCTGTTGCCTTCTCTGGGCTTAACAGCCCCTGCTCTCTCAGCCTTTCCTCACAGGTGAGATGCTCCAGTTACTTTAGTGGTGTTTCTCTGGACTCTGGACTCACTCCAATATGACCATCTCTGTCTTGCACTGCAGAGCCCACTGGGTCCAGCACTCCCACCGTGGCCCTGCAAATCTGCCTTTTCTGCAGAGTGGCCTCCAGTACATGCTGGTGTGGGGGATTGTTCCTCCCCAGGTGCAGGACTGGAGACTTCTGCAGTTCCTGATGTTCCTGTCTGTCAGGTCCCTGTTTCATGAGAAGCTAAGGTTTACCACCACAGTTCAATATTGCAACTTGATGTGATTGAAGATGTCCCTGCTCATTGCAGATGACCTTTAAAGGTCTCTTCTGACCCAAACCATTCCATGATTCTATATAAGGTTTATTTTACTGAAGGCAAGGATTGAAAAATGTAAGATTTTATCTTTCTTAGTAGAAAATAAAGTGGAAAACCAACTCAGAATCTGGCAAGTCTGGCATGATATTATTTTAAACCATTTTCGGTACTAAATACGGAAGGGAATCAGAAGGTGACAAATGTTTGTAGAGCACATGCTAGACTCTTTAAAGGCTGTATGCTACTATTTTTTACATACCCCCACCATGTGGAAGAGGGGTGGGCAAACAGGGGGTGTATTGTGCAGGTGAACTTACCCTGAAACAGTTTTCTTAGTAGCTTTTATAGACATTCAGAAACCTCTTTTCTCCTCTTCCTTCTATTTTAACACAAACCAGGGAGGATATTGTTAAGAAAGTGACTTTCATAAAGACATTTTTTTTAATACAGAAAAGAAAGCTCTTTTATAGTAATGCCCAACTTGGAGTGCTTTTTAGGTTCTTATGCATCCACAGACAGAATTTTTATCTTTCTGCTGGAGTACTTTCTGTCAAGAGTTTTGGTTCATATTTTCATCCTTAAAGCATATCACAGCCTTGCTTGTAAAGGACAGTAAATCTCTCAATCCTGACAATAAATCTTTCACTATCTAAGGAGTTTGTAAGCCCTGGTGACTCTCTAATGCTGGGTTCTTTCTCTTAGGTGAGAAGTTTTAATGGCTTTTCAATATGTGTATAAACATGCAAATAAATATTACATGTTGCAGAAATGTGAAATCTTATTAGGAACAAATTCTAAAGGGGATTGTGCATCACAAAATTAGGAATTAAACAACCCCGCTGCTATTAATGGTAGAGTGGTTGCACTATGTTCAGTATTTCCCACTTCTCCACATTAAATTTATTCATTTAAGGTGTATCTGAGTGCTTCATGACCACAATATTAAAATGCCAAACTTTTTGCTAATATGTATCATGAAATGTATGTTATAGGAATATAATATTGCGTTAAAGTTGTTATTCAGAAAGAAATACTACCTTTAGGAATTTCTTTATGTTCTTTCTGTGTTTTATCTTGTTATATGTTTGCATGTAATTCACTTTTCCAGTGTTAAGAAAGAAGTTCTCGATGCAGGTATAAAATGAAGGTCTTAAAAGTAAGGAAAAAAGAAAAAAAAAATTGAAGCCTGTTAATCTGAAAGGTTTTGATGAGAGTGACATTTGTGTGCACAACACATAGGTCAGTGCACATGATACTTGGTTCAGGTATGTAGCAGCATGCAGTATTTAGCACTCTGCAGGGATGTTGAAAGTTGGCAAGGGATTTCAAAGCTAAATTTAGATCCAGAAAACTCAGCCAAGCCAGAGCAGCTTAAGTTGTTAAGTGTTAATCAAGTGTCTCCATAGTGACAGGTCAGTAATGTAGGTGCTAATCATGGGGGAAAATTAGCTACTTTTTTCATGGGGGGATAATATGTGGTTGAGGCAAGACTGACAAAACTCCTTTGTATCGCAGCCCTTTTTCTTGGGTAAGCGGGTATAGCAACATAGAAAATCTGTAATGTTGGAACACGAAAGTGAATTACAGTATTTAAGTGCTTGTCTGGGGGATATAGTGTAATAACAGAGCACTGATAACATGGAACAGTCCTGAAAGTTTTCCTGCTCTTGGAGGGTTCAGGAAAACAGATGAGGAAGAATCTTGTACATCCTCGTCATAAACATAGAGCACATACTTCTCGAGTGCTCCTACCCGTAGCTATGTTAAAGTAGTGTTTACTTCTTCAAAGCTTTAGATAATCTCAAGAAGAATAACCTGAAATACCACATCAATCTTTTAGGAATAAAACTTGTCTGCTGTGTCTAAAAGCTACTTTTTGTCACTGTGTGATACTTAGGGTTAATGTATATGCCATAACCAGTTAAAATTTTGCGTGGAGCTCACTGTCAACCATCCCCATTCAGTTGTTTTCTGTATGGTGGTTCTATTAGCAGACATACCTGGAGAAAGAAGGCTTTGCTTTTTCTCTCCACTGTTGCTACTGGTCTTGGACTTCTTTTTTCCAAAGTTTTCACTCATTCTGTGGGTGGCATATCATTGATCTGTCTGATCTTAATTTTTGCTGATCTCAGGTCAGCTTGTGCCAATGTCTGTAACTGTCAGTGTATAAGAGTACAAATTTGGACGTGAATATATTATGAATGAATCTATACAGCTGATTCCAGTTCACCACGTCGATGTCTTCCACTTTCATATATTCCTAGGTCTATGAAATGTACAACTACTGAAAAAAAAGAGTGTTGTGATCCACTACAAACTGATTAGTATTGCTGTCTTTGGTGGGAAATTACCCATTTTAGAGCAAATGTGGAATGTGGAAAAAGTAAGTGAAAAAAGATGAGTTCATCTGCTTGGATTCCAGTTCACCACGTCGATGTCTTCCACTTTCATATATTCCTAGGTCTATGAAATGTACAACTACTGAAAAAAAAGAGTGTTGTGATCCACTACAAACTGATTAGTATTGCTGTCTTTGGTGGGAAATTACCCATTTTAGAGCAAATGTGGAATGTGAAAAAAGATGAGTTAATCTGCTTGATATGAAGACATTATATCTTCTGCTGGGGTCTGATCTTCTCAATAGAGAAATCATTAGTGAGAAATGCCAGGTGAGGAATTTGCATTTGAGACTGTTACTTGATGAAAAGACATTTTAACAAGGAAAAGGTTTCGTTTTGTCAGTTTTCTTGATTTCATTTCAATGGACACTCAAAACTTACCTTTCATGATTCATTGTCTTATTTCCTCCGTAAATCCTGGGTGAAAGTAACAGTTCTGCATGATGCTAAGCTCAGCTAGTAGGGATATATAGTCTATGATGCGAAAGGAAACTATGTCCTTCTACAAGATGGGAACAAGTAGCCTATGGCTATTACTCTTCCATAGCAACATGTGGTTTAAGTTTGCAGATAAATAAGCGTATTAAGTCAGATGATTGGAAGTGAACCAGGTGTTCAAATTTTGAAATGTGAAAACATAAAAATGAGTGAACCTGTGCCATGAGGAAGGACTGAAGGAGTTACTTGGGTTTTTGTCCATGGGGAGGGGAAAGCTTAGGAGGAACTTGCCAGTTTTCCAGTACTTAAAAGGCAGATACAAAGATGATGGAAACTTTCCCTTCACAAAGAGTTTCGTGGAGAAGACAAGGGACAATGGGTACAAGGTTTTATCTCAATAAGCCAGACATTTGTTACTGCAAGAACAGTCACTGACTAGAACCACCTCCTCAGGGACGTGGTTGAGTACCCATTGCTGGAGGTTTTTAAGACGCAGATGGGCAGGGTGCTAGGTCAACTCATTTACATTCCCTTTCCCACAAAAGCTTGGACCAGGTGATAATTTCTTTAAATGTTTGGGCAATTGTCAGTCTATTCATTACATTCTGCGTAATGAGCTGGAAGTTCTGGATTTTAAGAGGAATTGCAGTGGCCAAAAATAAACCCCAAATCCGGAGGGAAAAAACCCAACCCATAATAAAATTCTATGAGGCAGTTCTCTAAGTGGAAAAATAAATATGAGAATGAGAGGAAGATCTTGTCAAAATTCAGTTTAAGTAGGAAAAAGCATGAAATGCAGTTTAATTTTTAGCTTTTTTTCCTTGTCTTTCCTGATAAACCAAAGGTCAATAAGTGAAGTGGGAATTAATGTGAACCAATGGATTTTATATTAATGTATATAACTCATCATAAAAATTATAGTCAGTGTTGTGGTTTTGTAGAGTTATTTTTGTATATAAATCAGTCCAACATAGCCTAACATGCTCTCAGTAAAAACCTTTTGTTAACTACATTTCTTACATCTGTATTCCCACAGGACCCCAAAATAAAGCTTATGGGAACACTGTAAAAAGTAGTAACCCTGTCAGGACAATTAATGGATCATCTACTTTTCTGATCAACACATGGACAGGGAGTTTTATTGTAAGGGTGGGAAAACCAACCAAGCCAAAACAAACAAAAACCTGTGTATTTTATGGCACGTAGAAGTAGCAGGTACTCACCCAGGTCTCTGATTGCATATACCTCAAATATACTGGTTTTCTCAGTCTGTCTGCACTTTAATGTGGTAGAACCCCACGCCTTAAGTCTGTTTTCACCAGTGGGTTTTTTCATCAAACTGAAACCCATTTATAGTTCATAAATTACAACAGAACGGCTGGTGTGTGATCTTTAGACAAACTTTATTTCTGGGCCTAGTGGGGATACATACAACAAGAAGAAAATACAGCTATTAAATGTTTTTATTCAAGACATGATTATGCCAGCTTATATTTTTCTCCGAAGGAAAAAACCACTTAAAGGTCATTTACTGACTGAAAAGTGTATAATGGTAAGTATAATCATTAATGCATAATTTTTCCTCTTAAGCTCAGTTGAGTTCCAAGCAATTTTCTCTCTGATGTGTAAAATAGAATGCAGTACAAGTATGCTACAAATACATATATTAATCCAAAATATGTATGTGCTGCCTGAGCTTGTTCTTAGTGCTTGGCCACATACTTAAAATAATTGATATAGCATTTACATGTAAAGTCTTAGAACAAGAACCTTCAGGTTTCAAAGTCAAACACTAAAGTTAGAGAAAGGTCACAGTTAAAGTAGCCATGCAGTTTTCTTGTGGTGTCTTTTTTGTGGATGCATTGCTGTGGTCATTAATTGCATAATCATTACTGTAAACCTTTCTGCGAAACCTTAGCATTCCTTACCACACAGGGGAGAAAGGAAGCATTTGCAAAATGGGCAACTGCTATATGATTCTTCCTTGTGTTCATCATTAAGTAGTGGCTATATGCTGTACTTTTTACACACCATTGAAATGCTGCACTTTATGCAGAGTTATTAATTTTCCTCATGG
The DNA here is from genome assembly GCF_000696875.1 of Nestor notabilis. Taxonomy (NCBI): domain Eukaryota; kingdom Metazoa; phylum Chordata; class Aves; order Psittaciformes; family Psittacidae; genus Nestor; species Nestor notabilis. The sequence continues at coordinate 53,273 of NW_009929712.1, read as the reverse complement.
GGTTCCTATGGCATTTATCACCACAAGCTGAAGGATTCACAATATTTTATGAAATCAGCTTAACAGTTCTTTGTTGGGTGAAGTAACTGCTTTACTTTAACGTTGCAAAAGTGAGCTTAGGCACAGAGAGGTTACGGCCCAAATAAGACAGCTACTATTTTGTGTTGTAATTTGAGGTGCCCATTATTTTCTTCTAAGGTGTCATTTCATGCTTTTCTGTGTTTCTGTAATGAGTAAGACAGGCGCTGGAGAGCGAGGAAGTTGTGTTGTGCTACATAGCATTCTCTGAGCACCATCCCATCTCGAGCTTTGAATGAAATGGTGGCTGTGCTAAAATTAGGGTGTAATTAGGTAATTAAAGGCTGTGTTACCGATATATATTTATAAAGGGTTTGAATTTCAACAGCATGACCTTCCCCAGATGTTAATATTTCCTAATTTCTGAACACTTCTGTTGAACTTTAATTTCTGTAATCACCTTGAAGTAAAAATTCCGTTAACAAATGAATACCTATTAGCCACTTTCTTATTCAGATAATCAGTAAGACAGGTTTCACTAGACCAAGCAGAAGATGCGCTGCCTGATTTAGCAGAGTACACAGGGCTATATGACTGTGTGCATCAGTTGCCAGAAACTATTTGCTAAGTGGCCTGAGAGTTGTTTGCACCTCTTCTCCATTGTCTACTTACAGAATCGAAGCAGAATAAATACATGTTTTTAGCCATCTGTTCCAGTTTCCTGTTTGGACCCCCAGAGATGGTATGAAGTGGGGTTATATGTGTGCTTTCTGAGCTGTGCCTTAAATACCGCAAGGCTCACTTTTTGTTACTTGCAGAGGTGGTTGCTTTTAAAACTTGGTGAATCTGTGGGTTTTCTGTATGTCTGTTTAATTAGATGGGCCTTGGGAAATCTTGTTCAAACCCCAAAAAGCTCTACCAGGAAAGAAAGTTGTCGTGACTATCCTGAGGATAGGTAGACAGGACAAATGGGGTGATGTTGGGAAGTGTGACAATGAAAGAAAATAAGAAGAAAAAAAAAGCAGAATATCTTCTGCTGTAACTTGCTTTGACTTTGATCCAACTTTATGAATGTGCTGCAAAAACTGATGTGTGTCTAAGTTTCTTTAGGATGGCTTAGGCTCAGATGGATATGGAAGTGTAGTTACATGTAACAGTTATGCATAATTTTCTGTGTTTGAGGAAGCTGTTTATATTTTATGACCTTCCATCTATCACTCTTTGGTTTCTTTCTTTAGAAATATAATTTAATTGAAATTTAAATTACTTAAACATCTGCTTCTCAATTGCATTTAGAATGAAGGACAACCATAAATTTTGCTGGTTGCTCTGTCTCATGGTGATGTAATCCTAGTGGTGCTCAAGTTCTAGCAGCCCCGGCAGGTTTCAGTTCACCTCATTGGGCTTTTCCAGTAGTCCACAGTGCCTGCTGCCCACATCACTGTCCTCTCTGTTAAAACCCATTCTCGTATCTTCTATTAAGTTTGCATCTTTTGTTATTAAAATACTTCTGTACACAATGTGCTGCTGTTACGCGCTTGAGTAGAACTTTTTCCCTCTTTATTATTTTCCCCTCTGCAGGACAGTGGTTATGCAATTGCTCATTATTTACAGGTTGCATGCACCAAATACCAGCAGCAAGGATGAACCTAATTTTCTTGTTCCTTGCTGTACATTAGTGGGCAAGTGAATGTGCGTAACTGTGGGGTTTTTATCCGAGCTAATAGAAGCTGTGCCAGGTTGTTAGACATGGAAGACTGCTTAATATCAGTTCTGTCCCTACCAAGGGTCTCCAAAGACCCTGTTGCCTGGATACCCTGAGCCCATGGTACCTCAGCAGGTGCTGGCAGTGTCTGGATGTTTGCAGGGGAACTCTGGATCTTTAATTGCTCAGAAAAGTTGGTGATTCTCTGTTTCCTTTTCCATTCGTGCCTTGGGAGATAAGAGAAAGGGGGGATTTTAATTATTTTTATTTTTATTTAGCTCTTTTTCCCCTCCTTTCTCCCTTATTTTTTTAATATCTGTGATGCACTTGTCATTGTTCTGGTGGTTTGAATGCTCTTTTAGGATTGATTCATTTGTGTGTTAATGTATCAAATTTACATGCATCCTATTAAAGTCTCTTAAAGGGAAATTGTTTCACTTTATCTTTCAACTTTATTTGATGTGCCAAACACATGTTAAAAAATGCATGAATCTGAATGAATTCTTCCCCCTTGACCAAG
>NW_009929712.1:28235-51011 GCF_000696875.1 Nestor notabilis | reverse complement strand
TGCTGAAATTTGAATACTGTATACTGGAGCTACCCACAGATTCTTTTGACAGCTTGAGTACATTTCCAGATGGTGTGTAATCACCATTCCTTTTTAAATCTGTTTTTATAATGGTGATAATTAAGGATTATTTTCTAGGACTGAATAGTCTGTACACCCAAATTGAAAATGGTCAACAAAGTAGTTGGCACCAAAGGGCTGAGCTAAAGTTTGTTTCAATATGGTAGGATCATGATTGCATCTCTCTTTTAAATGAAATAGTATTGTGCTAATTGTTGCGCATGGGAACAGAATAGCTCAGCTTTAGATGTTGTCTATGGCACAGAAAAGGGGCAGAGGTAATACTTCTTTGGTTTGATAGATTCTTGATCAGCTTAAGCTCATGTTGAAATGGTACTTTCAACGATAAAACCTCTTTATATGTACACTGTGTAGTGCTCTCCATGCAAAAGTATTTAAGATAATGAAGATTAACAGTCAGATCTTCTAAAAATGGAATACATGTATATAGGCTAAATCCATATGCAAGATGAGTGACTGAACTTAGTTTTTCTCATGCTTTTGAAGTATTTTTGTTAAACATTTATTCAGAATCACAGTTATTAGTTACAGAGCTATAATTAGCCATTGTATTTAATTGCACACCATTATTTCCATCTACTTACCTAATTAAAGTAGTTAGCTTGTGTGTATAAAACTGTAATGAGAAAATACTATACTATGGGATGGCTGTCCCTTCTTGTCTGGAATCACTGCCATTGCTGGTTCCCAGCAGCAAACCTTATGCACAGTAACTTACATCCTGGTTGTTGAGGAAGGAACTTAAGTAATTTGAAATGCTTCACTGGAGTCCTAGATAGTACTGGATTTGTGGCAGGAGAGAGGGGGAGATTACTTAAACATCTCAATTTTAGTTTAATAATTTCAACAGGGCTAATTCTTTAATCCAAGATCAGGTAATTTAACAGGTGGATTTCTGTCCTTTGTTATAGTATATTCCCAGTGACCTTTGTAGTCTTCGCAGTTTTCAGGGTTGGTCAGTTGTAGCACGCTGCTTTTCATATTATTCATTAAATCTCATTCATTGATTGCTTCCTAAGTAATTGTCTTAAAAATCTTCTGCTTAAAATGAGTTGAATACATTGTAATATATCACGCTTTTTCTGTTCTCTGAGACAAATATACAGGTAATATTGATGCATGGAATCTCCTGGTCAGACTGTAACTGCTTCTGCAGTGTTCAGATTGACTGATAAACACAAGGAAAAGCCAGTAAAACTCAGTCATGCAAAACAAACACGATCAAAATGTAGCTCAGCTGAAAGCAAGTGCATTAAGAGATTGAAGGAAAAAGGAATGGTTTTTACTTTTTTGATACTGATCGTTTAGCTGTAGTCATAGCTCTGGTGCCAAAGAAGCATCTTGATAATTTGTATATCCACTTTGGAATGCTTAATTAAGAAATATGTACATTAGCGATACATACAGCCCATTTCCTGGCAAAGGCATGACTTGCCATAGGCTTATTTTGCTAATGCTGCAAAAAAAATATATTTGATAATTTTACTGGTAAATGGTTCATACATTGATCTGATATACATACACTACTGATCTTTGAGAAGCCTTAATGGGATTAAAGGGAAAACACATCTATTATTTAAAAGACTGTGAAAAATTTCCTATTTTAACTCTGGAAGAGGAGGGAGGACTTGAGTGAAGCTGTTAATGGAGAGTCTCTAGGGAGCAAAGGATGAGTGTAACTGGTTTGAGTGCCCTGGTCTTAAAACAGTTTAATAATAATATCCTGTGCACAATTAGAGAATTATTAGCAGCCAACAAAGAGGGCTAAGTTAAAGAAACGTGCTTGAGGCAGTAAGGTTGTTCCCTAAGTGCACTCCTGTTGTCTTTCACTCTAAATTGGAGTTGTGTGCTTTGGCAATGTATGCTTACAGTTAACAGCAGTTTCTGCAGGAGGATCATGGGTGGAATCGGAGGGTTGCTCTCACCAACAACCATATTTCTGGCTGAACTGTGGAAGAGAAAATGACTAGAAAGGGAATGCATTGTCTTCAGCATGGGGTTTCTAGAAATGTTCTGTCTGCTGTTCATACTTAAAAAGACCCCAAACAAAGAACTGCTACAATCTAAACAGCTATGAAAGCTGGTAAATCTCAATAATCAAGACAAGCTGAGAGTGCTCACCGTGAACTAAACAGCGCTTTTGTCATATTAAATACAAATCTATCCCAAAGTTACTTTTCACATACTTTTGTTATCTGGTGAAAACTATTTTGTTCACTTTGATAGTTCTTTCTTGGATTTTTTTTAGCCTTTTCTTCACTGGACTTCAATCCAGTGTAAAAGGCAAAAATATGGTATAGAAAAGGCACACAAACAAATACGAGCAAACACTCTGCGGCATGCCTGAAATCCGTACATAAGAAAATAATCCCATTTGTCTGCTTAAGTAAATATAATCCCAGGGCAGCGTTGCAATCTACAGTGCTTTTATCAGTTAACATCAAGTGTTGAATTTAGCATAATGGCTGATGAAGTATGAAGAAGGACCTCTTCTATTATGAAGAGAAGGATAATTTCGTCTCAGATTTCCTTTTAACTAAGTTCTGGATGAGTATGTGCTTTAAGGAAAAATAACAGTTCCAGACATGTTTGCTTAGCTAAGCTAGAGTACAAGATGTATCAAAACTGTATTTTAAAGGGAGCACAAATACTAAATGAAATTGCCTATCAGAACCATACTGATTTGGTAAGTCTTGGACTTTGTAAACATCAACAGTGAAATTGCTTGAGCAAGCATCATGTTCCATTGGTGGCTGTGTATGCAGAATAACGTGATCTGTAAATGACAGTATCACCCAGGCATTTTCCTTTTCTTCTAACTCAGTATAAATATTCTAAACGTAATAATGTTTAGAAAGTGTTTTGTTTTTCTAGAAGTTAGTGTGAGTTCAGGAGTGGATGACCTGAGCCTAGTTTATTAGTAAGTAGCACCAATAAAGCAAAAAGTATTCTTGAACTCTGATGCACTTTACAACTGACCTGTTACAAGAAGGTTTCTTTTCTGAAATAGAATTCCATTGTTTTTTTAATCATCTTGACCATGGCCTTTTCAGATTAAGCATGTCCAGTCAATGATACAGGGACTCTTTGATTTTTACCTTTTCCCTAAGAAGGGAAGAAATGATTTACAATGTTTTTGGATATGTGAGCATGTTTTCATTGTCATGCTTGGTATACATTACAGTGCCTGCAATCCACCAATGATATTTTCTTATTAATGAGTAAATATTGATGATTTGGATGTTCTTAAGGGCAAATGGTGTTTATTTCTCTTTTTCAAGCTGTGGGTGAAAGGTGTATGTTGAAATTATACTAAATATATATTGTACATAGGCATGGAGTGCTTTCTAAAATAATTAAAGCAAGGGAAAATTACACCATAATTACATCTGAGCTGGAAGATATGTGTAAATAAATGTTATAGGAATGTTCTCAGTGGTCAGCTTTATTTCTGAATACTAGCACTCTGAAGATTAATGGTCAACTATTTTCTACTCCTTTAAAGAGGATAAAAGAATATGCTTTCAAAATAAGTTACTGAACATAAAAAAACCCCAAACAAACCCCAGCAGAGACATCTTTGCCTTGAAATCTTGAGAAATGTATAAATTTGTGCACAACCCTTATCTGGTTATCTGTAGTGATTCACAGTGCAAGTAGCTTAACTAGATTCAAAATTGAATAGAAAGCCTTTATTAAAAACAAAATGCCTACTACATCATCTAGGCTGCCAAACTGATAGAACGGCGCACACAATTCAGCATGTTTTGTGTTAAAATTGAATCACTAAAATCGAGTCCTGAATAAATTAGTGTGCTAATTTTGTCCCTGTTTTAGCTGGATGTATGATCTATGACTGGTATGTTTAGAAAATAAATAAAAATTGCCATCTGAATATTCAGGCTCTGATCCTGAAAAGACCTTTGAATGTGCTTAATTTTAGCAACATGAGGGTCCCAATGGCCCTTTAGTTGTCTAATGAAGTGTTCAAAAGTAAGCAAGCATAATAATAATCTTTGTTAGAAACTGGGCGTAAGGAAGTCATAAATATGGCAGTCATGTGTCCAAGAGAATTAAGCATCTTTTCAAATTGCTATGCCAGAAGGGGTAAATTTAGCAGAAAATACATTACAGTCATGATTAGGGAACGGCTGCAGACTTCATTAGCTTGTTTTTAATGTTGTATATATATCAGAAAACACTTTCAGTGTCATATTACAGAAGAAAATATGAATATAGGAAGAAATTAGCTAGTGAATGGGCTTTTTTAGCGGGTTTTAGAATTCTAAATCAAGAAGGGACCCATTGCTCATAAATTGTGTGCATTTTTGCATAGAACACTTGCGTAAGGAAAAATGTCATGTAGTACTTGCGAAACATGCTGAATGCATGATGAATTTTATGGCAATTTGTAAGTAAATCTGTTAGTCTATGCAGAAATTAATTTTCAAGTATATTTTTAAAGAAATGTAGCATGTGTGTTAGTTTCTCCTTTGTCCTGTATTTTCCTAGTGGCTTAACAGCCATTTTGCACCTCCTATGTGTCTGAAATTAAAATCTTGTGAATAGACAGCAATGGAAAGCATTAATTGCCAATCAATGGAATTATTTGCAGTTGTACTTAATTGTGGAAGATTTATACAGGCTATGGTAAGGATAAGAACAATATCTCTGTTTGTGACCTCAGGGATGACTCCGGTGATGGCTAATGCTCTGCCGTGTTTGTACGATTTATACGCACCGGAGATCATGGTGGTAGTGTCTGTAGGCAGACAGTGTGTAAGTGTGCTTGCAACCTGTAGCAGTAGGCTGCATAGCCTGCCTTTTCCTGTGTGTGTATGTGGTGTGTATGGATCTGTGCTTTCTTGCCACGAGGGATGGTACTGGGAACTGTCATGGTCCTGCTGGTTACCAAAGCAAGTGGGCAGGATCTTCTGGTCTCCTCCTGAAGACTTTTTTGTCCTGTATTCCTCTCTCCACTTCAAAAAAACCCCAACCCAAGTCATGTCTCATCATCTTTTAAGTTAAGGATCAGATCAAAATAGTCCTGGTCCTGGCTTTAGCGTGTAGGTACCTATTGGCAGATGAGGACTGTCCCAGTTTAGCAGGGCAAAGAGTCAGCCAGTGAGTCTTTTGTGCTGCTGATGGACTATATAGAGATCCTTAAAAGTGGTCAGTTTGTGTACACAGCTGGATGGTGGAAGCTCTTTCTGAGCTGGTGACTACCCTGGTGAGGTCTGCACTGCCTGTGTGGCGTGGCAGTTCCCCTGCTGGGCTCTCCCTGCTGTAGCACAAGGCAAGAGGAAGGTTCCCTGCCAGAAATTGTCAGTGCTCCACGGGTGTGCTCAGCATCGTGTGAAGCTGCTCAAACCGAAGGATGGGGCTATCTCCCTTCCAGTCTGGGAGGGCAGCATTTTGACCCCGCTCAAGAATGAACCATCTGTCTGGAAATACCACCTTCTGGGAGCACCCTGTTCATGTTCATAAATAATTTTTAACTCTTACTCAGCCAGTTAAATGGCCAGACCAAAACTACTTAAATTGGGTTATTTTTAGAATTTTTAAGTACCAGGGGTTTTAGGTATGCCACAGACAGTCATTACAACTAATCTGAGATGTAAAGCAACTTTTTAGCAAAATTCCAAAATTTCTTATATATAGAAGAAAGGACACTGCAGAAATAATAAACTATTTTAGAGATAAGATAATCTGTTGTAGGCTGATTAAACATTTAAACCAGTAGGCTGTGTTTGTTTCTTTCTAGCATGCAGCTACTATAGAGAAAAGGTGGGGCAGCATCTCAGCAATCTATTTTTATACCTTAACTTGAATTTTCTTCTAGTATTACTCAAGCTTTGAATTTTGTAAGATCTTTTCCCATGAAAAAGGTTTGAACAATTGAACCCTTGTTCTTCAGTAAATCTGAGAGATCTGTTTGGAGCCAAACCCAACTGATAGCTATTTAAATCAGAATCAATATACGTTTCAATGTCTGTTTTAATTCAAAATTGTTTTGAGTGTCGCATCTACTTGAATGGAGGCAGGAAACTGTTTCTAACTCCCCCCACCCCCAGTCTTCTGAAAGTGTAGGTAAAACAAATGCAGACTATGCACTGTTCAATGTTTAAGTTCATGTAGCAGTGAACGAGTAAATCGAATTTCTGTATGCATTTACCTGTTCTGGTTTTCTTCGAGTTAGTTACTGTGTTCTTGTCTTCTTATCTAATTATCTATTCTGTGCAGATGCTCTGCAAGTCATGAACATGCATGCCATCTGTGTAGGCCTTCATTTCCAAGAGCAAACTACTCCCAAGACTAGCTCTGATCAATTGATGGATTGATAATTGGTTTGCTGATCTGTGCCTCTCAAATGTGTGTTGTCAGGATTCTTTTTGCAGTAGTTGTTTTCTCCAAAAAAGAGAAAGGTTGTAATGTAGACCACACACAAATATTACTTTATTTGCCTGCAACACGCTTGTTAGTGTTGCAGCTGTTCACCTTCACGCTTGAACTTTAGAACAGCCTCCATAATACTAATAAATCAGACTTCTTTAGTTTGGAGAGACTTAACTTAGGAAATGGAGCGATGGTGACTGATTTAGGTAACTTCTCTCGCCTCAAATGTCAGGTGGTAGGAGCAAGGAGAAGACCTTGGAGGGTTTTAGGTGTTTAGTTAGTATTAGTTTAGCTAATTATACATGTAACTTGGGAGTGGCTGCGAAGTTTTGCCAAGCTCCATTCCCATCCTTCTGATTCTAATCATAGCAGTATACTAGCCTGGAGTGTTTACCATAATGCAGATAGTGATGCTATTAATTCAGAGTTCATGAAAGTGTTAACTTGGTAACAGACTGCCTCTAAACACAGCCGACAATAGCAACAAATTGTGTAAAGAAAAGCTGCAAAACTAGGGAGAAACATACCTCTTCCCTTTGCTAATCTCGTGCTTTAACCCCAGCTGGCAATGAATTACCATGCAGCTGCTTGCTCACCACCTCCCTTCCACCCTCCTGTGAGATGGGGAGGAGAATCAGAAGAAAGTAAAACCTGTGAGTTAAGAAGAGTTTAATAATTGAAATAAAGTAAAATAATAATATAATAGGGGGGAAAGAGAGAGGAATAAAACCCAAGAAAGACTAAGTGATGCACAGTACAGTTGTTCACCATGCGCTGACTGATGCCCAGCCTGTCCCCAAGCAATGATATGTGGCTCCCAGCCAACTCCCCTTACCTTACATACCAATCATGATGTGCTGTGCTATGGAATATCCCTTTGGCTGGTTCAGGTCAGGTGTCCGATCTCTGCTTCCTCCTGGCTTCCCGTGCCCCTTCTCACTGGCAGAGCATGAGACTGAAAAGTCCTTGACTTAGGATGAGCACCACTCAGCAACAACTGAAGGGTGTGTTATCAACATTATTATCATACTAAAGCCAAAACCCAGCACTGCACCAGCTACCAGGAAGAAAATTAACTCTGTCCCAGCTGAAACCAAGATAGGTAAATACAAAGCAGTAGAAAAAATTGCTTTGTATTTTCTTAACCCTGTTTTAGTGCTGTGGGAAGAATACAGGCACATACACATATGTATTGCCAGTGAGGTTAAGGAAAACTTAATCTGTGCGCACTAATCATATTTTATTAAGGATTTCTCTAAACATGAAAGAAAAACGTATTTTGCAAATAACTTTTCAAGGAGTCGTGGAATTTTTCAGATGGCCTCTGATGAGCTCTCTTGCTGCCTGGGGTTCTGTTGGGTTTGTGTCCTTAGCGTGTTCTTATTTGCTTTAGCATTTTAATTTCTTTATATATATATATAGAGAGAGAGAGTATCTTTGTATTGCATTTATAGTGTATATTGTATTGCACTGGTGACTAAAGCTGGAGAGCCAGAGCAGAAATTGCATTAAAAAAGAAAAGCTTTGTGTCTCTAGTGGCACAAAGCAGGGACATAGTTCTCAATGTCACAGACAGTGATGTCTGTGTCATAATCACTAAAATCTGTATGTAGTGCATGTTTTAGTGTGATATTCATGTCATAATTACTGTTATAGTTGGGGTTTGGGGTGTTTTTTCTCTTTTTGTTTCAGTCAGAAGACATTTGAAGTTTCACGTAGCATGCTAACTGCTGGGGCTGATTAGTGTGCAATTTGGCTTGCATCAGTGTGCCAGATGAAAAAGAAAGACAAAATAAGTTTTAATTCTTACTACAGTTATAATTCTTTCCTACTGTAGATGTTCAGATGCTCTTTAGCTTGAGAATATCAGTAACCATTGGATTAGAAGTTTAACAGGCCAGTTCCATTTAATGACAAACTTGTTTTGAATTAATGTTTTTGTTTTCAATAAGGAACAAGAACAGCATGTAGACACAGAGTTGATATATGATGCTTTGGATCAAACCCTATGTTTCTGTGTGTTCACAGGTAATTATGACACTGGTGTGGGATGTAGGAGGTAAAGATCCAAGTCCTGCTTGACTGAGCAAAAATAGTGGGTTTGCTATAAATAGCTGTGAGTTATTCTTGAATCTTGAAGAATCTTGAATCTCTTGCAGGCTGGACCAGTCCTAGGCAAGTCTGTCTTGTCTTCTGATTCTCAAACCTTGCAGTAAAGCACCTTGGTTTCAGTAAATGACAAAAGTTGGGATATTTTTGACTAGATAAAGTAGCTGCTTTCAAAATCGCATGTGTAGGTGTTTTCATAGATTTAACAGTGCCTTTAGGTGAGGACACCACCTGAACTTAGAGCAACCATTTGAGCTGATTAAGAGTCTCTGAGGGAAATGGGAAATGTGTAACTTTACTAGAACTTGGTAGGCTTATGTGAATATCAACCTACAAATAGGTATATACATTAGCAGTATGGTTTTCCTTGATAGATGCCTGAATCAAAGAAGAGAGATGTGTTAGTAGACCCAGATTCCATGTCATAGGATTTATTAGACTGTGTATAGTCTCATTCTTACAGAGTTCTCTAAGGGATGATGCACAAATGGAGTATCTATAATGGAATGGGCTGGAATCCTTGTGGTATCTGCCACAAAGAAATTACATGCCTTGTAGAAACACAACTCCTAGTTTTTGTGCCAACTGAAGTCTCTGTTGGCAAGCTAGTTGGCTTAAATTTTGAAGGTTAAGTTTAAGAGTTCATTAATTGCCAAGGAACTGTAAAAGGCTGGTCGCTAAAAAGAGATTTCCCATTGCAGAAAACTAATGAAGGAGAAATTATATTGTCCTGTCTTTTAATGAGCAAAATGGCCTTAGAGAACTAGCTCTGGCTTAATTTGTTTGATGTAAGGGCAGTCAGACTGTGTGTGTTTTAACAAAAGCACACCTGTAATATTAGTGATTATTATTTATGCATGTATGCATCATTCATAGCAAGAAGCTGTGCAATTCAGCAACTTCCATTTAATTAGTGATTGAAGCCCTTCCTAGAAGTGCTCTAAATCATTTTGGGTTTGATGTTGCTACAGTATGGATTGTAGAGTTAACAACGTTGCTGATCTGTATTCAGCTCCTATTATTTAGGTGCTTTCATTCGTAAAAGACTGACATAAAGAGATGAAACCTCAGAGACAAAGATCACAGAGATGGTCAGGAATGGCTTCTGGTAGTTATCAAATGGGTACAAGGGAGAAGAGAGCTCATTTTTCATTGGATTGGGAGCAATCAGAAGCTCAGTATTTGCTTTGCACCCAGGTACTGGTGGGTCCCAAAGCAGCATGCAGAGCTCGTCCCTAGCTAGCATAATTAATGTGTGGCAAGAAGGGAGGGTGGAGGAGTGAAGAGCACTGAATACCTATTAATTCTGCTGCAATTCGTATGGGTTCCATTGCACGTTTAAGTTCTTCGTTGTGGGAGTGAGGGAAATCACCCTTCAATTTCAAAAATTGGTCTTGAACAAGTTTTAAAAGAAAAATGTCTATTTACCACTGTGTTACCAGCAATGGTATAAGTGACTACAAAATGAAAACAGTAGAAGTGATGGAGAACCAAAGCTCTCTAAATATAACAAAAGCACTTTTTGCAGTGAATTTGTGTGAATAGTTTCTAGCCTGAGAATTGCTCAGTGAAGGAACGCCCAGGTAATTTTTCCAGTGTTGAAGGCAGCAGAATTTCATGATCCTTTCATTGCTCAAGGCCTTGAACAGATGTTGGCTGTCCTGTATTTCAACTATGTCCTGTCCCCCCTTATTTCCCTCCCTGATTACACTAGTACCAGGTTAAGCAATTAGGAACCCCCCCTCCCCTCCCCAGTATTCATTCAATAATTGGTTTCAGATTATTCACTCTGCTCTAATAAAGGTCAACCTTCTCATGCCAGCCCCTGCTTACAGGCAGATAGCTCTCCCTGTGGATCAGCAATGTGTGACTGTGAACCAAATGGCTAGTGAATTCAAATACTAGTATGATGACCCTGCTGTAATGATTCCACCTACACTGAAAACCAAATTGATTTATGAAGAGAAATAAATTGCTTAAACAGTGGATATGGCACAAAGAGTAAACTGGCAGTGTTATTTTCCATTATTCGTTTGAAATTTCTGATGCAATTAAATACCATTTACTTTCCTCTCCTCTGCCAGAAAACACTGTATAAGAAATAAAAATAATCATAGTCTGGCAAATGAGCTAAAAGTTCTTCCTTCATTATGCTTTCAGTGTTGTTTGGATCACAGTGCATGTTTGCCATTTAAACACAGTGTTCAATTTCATATGCCTAATGATTAATGCTGTCTTTTATATGCTACTTATATACACACACCACTCATTCGTCCACGTCCTGTCACTATTTAAAATGTGAAATGACTTATCGTATGAAAAGTGATGTGTTGTCCATCTAACAGTAATACACAATTTTTCTTTTAGATGAGAATCTACTATGTACAATTTATCAGTTCCCAAAAGAGATAAAACTATTTGGAATAATTTTTCCCAAAGAAACATCTAAGGTGTCAAGCTCTAAATAGCAGGAATAGTTGGCTAATAAAGCATACTAACTTAAACTTTTTTTAACCTCTGTAGTACTTCAGCCTTTTCTTTCTTATAGGGAATCACTTTCTGCTCTGGAATGTAAACTCCTCATCTTTGATCTCTGCATAGTGGTGCCTGTGCCCAGCTTGCCTTTGGTTTAATCTCATGCAGTAAAGGAAGGTGTTACTGAACTGATGCGCAAGGATTTTCTGCAGGTGCAGCCTGTGCAGGACTGAATTTCATGCTGAACCCTGTGTTAACAGCACTGAAGCATGCACCTGCAGCAAGGCAGGGCAAGAGGCAGAGGGGGGGGAAGCGCCTTGGGGCCAGAGTTGTATCTCTGGGATCCTCAGGGCACAAAAGGGGGTCAAATGCTAGTGGTTCCAGCTTGTTCTGAGATACTGCAGTCCATGGATAGCCTCTGGAGGCTCTCAAAGTTTCGGAGTGTTGGCATAATTCCTTTACTTCAGCATACAGAAACAGCTCTCGTATAACAAGTTGAGAGTCTTTAGCTGATCCTTATGGGAAGCTCTTTCAGTAAATGTGCCTTAAATGCTTAAATCTGTGGAGTATGTCTTGCTCAAAATATAGCGTGTCTCTGGAATTGTAGTATATGTCATATGATACACGATCTCTTCTCAGTTGAACAGTGAAAGATATATTCTCATGTTTTTGCCTACGTAGTTATGTATACTCACCTAGAACCTATATCAAGGAGTTCTTTAAACTTCATACCATTTGAAATAGCTTGAAGCTGGTGTTTGAATATTTTGATTTACATGTGGTGCTCCTAAGTGCACTCTTATTCTAGGGCAGTCTCAGGTTATCAAACCAGGGCGCCAGCCTTTTTCCTCCTTTCTCACTTCTGTTCATATTTCAGTTCTGTGCCTGTCTGCGGGTTACTTTTGCACACCATTTACTTACTGGAAAAGAAAAGAAGAAGAGACAGGAGAACCACTATTCGTAACAAAAGTGTAAGTTTAGAAGGGAAAAAGTGACCCTTTGGTCTCTATAGTTTGACCAAGGTGGATAATTCCAGAGCAGTGATAACTTTTGTCTTCATTTAAGCACTGGATTAGCATTTTCTGTGCTTCGTTACATTATAAATGTTAATGTACCAGACAGGTCTGGTCATCTGTCATCTAGGAAAATGAGTGTATTCCAACGGTTTTAGGAAAGATTTACTGCCAGGATGTTCAGGGTCTGGAGCAGCTATTTAATGTTCTAACAAGCCTGTTCTAATAAAGTGCAAGGAGTACAGCCTGCAGCTACATAAAAGATGCAAGCAGGGGCAGGAAATGGGTTCTTGAGCTGGAGAGCCATGTGTGCAAGTGGATAGGAGATTAGATTAGGAATTAGATTTCAAACAATCCAGAGAACATTTATATAAATAGCCTTTCTCATAGAGAATATATAAGCAAGAAATCTTAATTGAATTTTAGTATAATGGATGTATGAATATAGTTCCTTCTAGTCAAATGCTGATTCACTTACACCCTGTTTCCAGGAATGCATTTTTTAGAAACTTACTCTTCCTTTTTTGGACCTTAATTCTGTAGGTATAAAGCTTTTGAGATCCTTATTGCTCCTTTAGCTTAGTCTTCTTTAGAAAAATAAGATACTAAAGTATCTTTCTTGATATATATCTGATAGGGAAATGTAAAAAAGAAAAAAAGGGAAATGTTTTCTTGCATTGTTTCAATTCTTGCATTTTATTTCCTCTATGTAGCATCTTACAGATGTGTTAGGCTTTTAAATAGCACTGATTGTAAAAGCTTCTTATCAATAGTTGGTATATTTTAATATATATTCATTGACCTACTCTGTTGTTCTTCATAACAGATGCAGAAGGAGATTATTTGCGATTTCCATCTAATGAGACTTGTTTAACTGCTTATTGACTGTAATTTGCTGTATTTTGTGTTTTGAAACAGATGGGAATGAAAAATAAACGAGCACCTCTGGCATGAATTTCTTTTGATTTGCTATTGGACTTTTTATTGATGGCAAATCCTATGGTAATCCAAAACTTGGTCAAGAGCAATATATAATATACTTGTGGATGCAGTTCCATGACAGCATACTGTAATAATGAGTGCTACAGTTATGGTTAATATTTTATATCAAGGGACTGTGATTGTCTCTTGCCTAACATTCTTAGTACAGTAACCCTGCACTGGGAGATGGAGGAGGGAGCAGGAGAGTGCTTCATTCATATTTATATTGGAAATTCACAGGGATTTTTCTTTGTATTCCTTTCCAAATGGTTATGCTTTAATTAAACAGAAAATGTCACTCCTAAAGGATCGGGAGATCAAAATAATCTGTTTTATCAACTGAAGGAGCCAACAGTAGGTTTAATTATACTTTCCTTCTTCAGCTAAATGATTTGTCAGGTAGGTCCTCTTCATTTTGCAGATTTTGATGACTATAAATAACTCAGTGAGCTTTGAGGAAAAGCATTTTGTTAAATATTTTAAAAAATAAAATTGAGTTATCATGCTGATTTGGGTAGCATATCAGTTTGTGCCTGTGTGAATTAGCACAGCTTACTTTCAGGCTCTGAAAATGGTTTACCTTGAGCTAATTTGAGTATTTAGTACAGTTAACAAGCTAACGGCAGACTCCTGGCAAGGTTTAGAAGACTTAAAGTTCATTTAAGATCTCTTTAGAGAATGTTTGAAATTCATCTACCTCCATTCCTGGTAGATCTGGATTATAGGAAAAACTTGGAGCACCATTCTGCCCTTTCTAATTCTAGTAACGTTTGTTGTTCTTACTGATCACGTTAATCAGAGTTAGTGTAACTTATATTCGTGCTTATAATTTTCTTTCTTTGGTATTTCCTCTTCTTTCTGACCCCCATGAGGCCTGATCTTTTCTAACAAAAAGCTTTATGTAGGTATAGTATATTTCTAAAATGCAATTTCCATTTGCTCAAGTGTGAAACTTCAGATTTTGTGTAATTTCAAATTCACCACTATAGAATTTGCTGCATATCAACTCTTCTGTAATAAATTGGAGCAATCTCACTGGAAAAAAAAAAAAAATCTTAAGTTCTAAATTACATATTTTTTTAATGTTAAGATGACTGAGAAAAACCTGATAACAGTTCAGAATTTCCTCTCAAGGTGGAGTTGTGCAATGGTTTATGTTAACTTACTCTTTCAACAAATTGCCTTAGAACTATCCTTCTGTTTAATGCAGCCTGAGGATTATAAAATCCCCAGATGTCAACTCCTTGATTACAAGGAAGCAATTAGTAACAGAATCTAAATTTATATTCCTCAAGATGAAGAAATAAAACCCCTGACGCTTTGAACAAGGAAAACCCTCTACTGTGAAAAAGTAGTGTAATATCATTAGAGTTGTAACAGATAGTGTTGTTGTATTTTAAAATAAATAAAGCTGTGTTTTTATTGTTAAAATACTGCTAAGCAAGAACATGTTTTGACAATTTAAGTCGTGAAATTTAAAATGAAAATATTTTAAACTTTTAGCTGTTTGAAAAGGTAAAATGTAACATTTAAGATAACTTAGTCAATATGTCTTGAGGAATTCTTGCAACTTAATTGTAAGCTTCCTTAGATATAAAGGTTAAGATTTGAGGACCAGAGCTTTCCTATGAAAAATACAGCTTCCTGAAATTAATTCAGTTTATTATTTCACAAAATGTCATTAAAGCTTTGAGTCTGGAATTAAATATGCTATCATTATCAAGAAGACAGAACCAATACCTTTGACACTACTGATACTGATTTTCCTTTTATCAAGAATGTGTAGGAAGTATATATGAATTAATAGATGGTATAAGCATGCTATGGAAATGTCCTGTTTTATGGAGAGCTTTCTGTCGGTTTTGGTAAGATGCTGTTTAATCCATTAAAATGTATAAACAGGATTTAAACTTGATTAAATCCTTCTTATTAAAGGGTTACTCTTTTCTTAAACCCTTATGAACTTCAAATGAATTCCTTTAAAGTCTCCTCTATTCAGTGATATTCCCAGACAAGATAATTTTGATTTGGCAAGCACAGGTTTCCTTGAGTTTTGTTTCAAGTCCTAAGTGTGATAACTTCCACTTATTTTAAGCAGTTCTGGATTAGATGCAATGTCTTCAATGCAATTTGCAGGAGAACCATATGTGAGAAATAACATTTGGAAATGCAGTTCTGAAACTAAAGATGGTAAAACTAAAAAATTATGATTTTAGAGTTTGTAAAGTAGAGGGGAAGAGGGGAAGAAAGATCAAAGACAGGACAAAAATATCCTGGACATGATGCAAGATAAAAAGAAGCTAGAATAAACAGTTCTTACTATGTATTTAACCATCATTCAGTTGCAATTTGTAAGGTTTGTTTAAAAAGCATTCATTAGCTTAGCTGCCCATACTCTTATCTTTTATCAAAGGAGTTGTATTCAGCAGCAAAGTGGGACTATGTATTCATGAATGTATAGATCCTTCAGTAATTTTAACAACTCCAATAGTCCTTTCAATTACATCAATAAATTTAGTAATTTATGGCTGAATTAAGTGGCCTTCTAGAGAGTTTTTATTGGTGAAAAAATAGAATGGAAAATGGCTAAGGAACATCAACCTAGGCTTCAGATCAGTATCTGAAGTTTGTTTCTCTGCCCTCTCTGGCAGCAACTGGATCTTGGCCCTCAACAGCTGCCTTAGCATTACCATTTTAATTCAGAACACAGAAGTACTTTTGTGAGGCATCTCCCAACCTTTTCTGCTTACTATTCTTCAGTTTGCATCCTTGAAGTATGCAATTTGGGATGAAACTTAAGTTGAAGCTTCTGCTTCAGAGTATACCTCATGCTCAGAGGAACATGAGGTGTACCTCAGAGTATACCTCAATACCTCCTCTGCTATTGTACCTTGCATCCAGAGGATCAAATTGGAGCTGCTCTGAGGAAAAGCCTCACAAACATAAGGATACGTGGTTGGCTGCAGCAAAGAGTTTTTTAACATGAACAAGGTTAGGGGATGGGGTTTTACTGAGTTTAGTGGAAATCTGTTTGATTAGGCCTTAACATGTTTGGTATTTGGAAGCATTGTAATCCCTTAAATCTTGAAGACAACTTACTTAAAATCAATATTTGTATTTTGGAAAATATAAATAGTAAGTTTTGCCCATTCTTTCCTGGAATAAAAATGATTTTTTGGGGGGTTAATTTGTCTGAACCATTGATTTATATCAATGGACAATAAGAAGCCTGAAAATACGAATATCAAACAGTTAAGAACAAGCCAAAATATGATGTAGGTTGAGTTTAATCAGGAAAAAAAAAAAGATTTTTTTTTTTTCCTTTATTAACACTGTTACTAAAATAAAAAGCCATGTCTTATCCTGATGAGAGAGAAATCTACAAGAAGGGACTGATATCCAGTTTGTTTTGCTGTTGTTGTTAAGGCTTAAGTTTACTAAGAAGAAACTGTGTCCAAGAACATGGTTTTTTGGTTCACCACTGCCCCTCTCCGCTCTCACTTGTATACTGGATGGTCTCCCCCCCCCCCCCCCCCCCAATTTCTACCTGTAAACAGTTCATTTATAAACTTACACCATCACAGCTATCACAGTACTGTTAACAATGTGTTTTTGTGGTGGTGTGTGCTTGTGTCAGCTTTAAATTTAACAGAAGGGATAACAAGTTCATTTCATGCTCACAGGGTATCTTTTCTGTAAATGCTCTTGGAATCATTGAGATCCGTCACCTAAGTATTTAATCTCCTATTTTCTCTTTGCTGTTATACGGTATCTGTGTGGTTGGTTGAGGTCTTTTTTCCAGTAGTTTATCCAGTTACTGGGGTAATAATTGAAGCATTCATATAGAGCTGTATATAGATTATGCATCTTGAAGCTGTGGCCTTTTGGTAATGTAGCTATTTTTTGGTGGTGGTGATGACACTTAGTGAGCAACTTGCTGGCTTTTTGATTTTCTACAACTTTTCATCTACTGTGTGGCATTTTAGTAGCTCCTTTGTGCAGATGATTACTTCATCTCAAGGTCATATACTTGGAGTAAAAAACAGTCAATTGAGTATGTCTGGACTATAGTTAAAGTTGATATTGCAGCAAGCGTAGACAAACCTGAGGTAGCATTGCTCCAAGTAGCTCAGGTAAACTTATCTGTTCCTATTGAATACTTGAAAGCGTGTGTCACTGCTGTTCTATAATCTTGCCATGTCTGTTCTCTTTCTGGTGTCCAGGTGGTGTCATAGAGGGGGCAAGGTGTAAGATGCAAGCCTAAGGAGAGGGTCAAGGAGCACCCTTCAGAAGCCTACCAGAAACTCATCCCAATGTGTGTGGTTCTTTTAGCTCAGTGGTGCAGGGCTGAGGGGAGAAGCACCTTCTTTACTACTGTCAACTGCCCTGGCTAACATCTAGAGAGGTGGTGCCAGTTTGTCATAGCCAGAAAACAAAAATACGTTCTCAGGATTGTTTCCTGGTGTCAGGGAAGAGGATTTAAAGCAGTTCTCACAAGGAGGGGCTTCAGAAATAAAGCCTGAAGTGCACAGGGGACTGAACATCTTCTAAACAACTTTAACACTTAATTTAGCTGAATTATACCTATGTGTATGAAAGGCAAACTTCCGGTTATATTATAACATATCTGCTTAAGTTTAGTTTTTGCTGAATGATGGGCTGCCTAATGGTGGTCGATCACAACTCCCTGCTCTTACAGATTGTCTTGTACTGATCATCCAGCTGTTGCTTCACGTGCTTCTCTTCTTGTGTGAGGTAACAAAAGCTTGACCCAGATGTATGTTATTACAGCTACTGCTGAGCAGTGCTTACACAGAGCCAAGGCCTTTTCTCCTCTTCACCCCATCCCACCAGCGAGCAGGCTGGGAGTGCATTAGAGGTTGGCAGGGGACACAGCCAGGATAGCTGACCCCAGCTGCCCAAAGGGATGTATTCCCGACTGTATGGTGTCATGCTCAGCATGTAAAGCTGGGGGAAGAAGGAAGAGGGGGAACATTTGGAGTGATGATGTTTGTCGTCCCAAGTAACCATTACCCATGATGGAGCCCTTGGCTGGGGATGGCCGAACCCCTGCCTGCCAATGGGAAGTAGTGAATGAATTCCTTGGTCTGATTTACTTATTAAACAGTCTTTACCTCAACCTGTGAGTTTTTTCACTTTTACTCTTCAAATTCTCTCCCCCATCCCAATCTGGGGGAATGAGCGAGTGGCTGCATGGTGCTTAGCTGCCAGCTGGGGTTATGCCATGACCAAATGAAAGCAACTGCACAGAAGCAGAGTTCAGGGACAAGCAAGGGCAGTTCCTTTTGGTAGGAATTTCCCTGGCAAAGGTCTTGCCAGACTTGCAGTTGTTTTTTGTAAGAATGACTAGGTGTGCTTATATGCACGTGATGGATGCAGCATCAGAAGTTGTCTCCCTTTTAGTTAGGGTCAGGACTGAGGTTTTGACAGGAATTAAAATGAAAATGGTTGAAGATGTTCGGGTTCTAAGACTGAAGAACTTCGCCAAATTGAGGCAACGAACCAGGTATAACAGAGAAATGCTGCAATTACTGAGTCTCATAAAAAAGAAATACTAAACCTGAGTAATTTTTGTTGAAGCTTCCCTTGTATCATCAAGATTTGACTTTGCCCAGATCAAATTTAATTAATGTTTATGGAAGAATTCAGAAATTTAGGACTTTTCTTGTTTTCAAAATTTGGTAGAACAGAAAATATTGATACTTACATCAGAAAGCACCAGTTTGTCTATAAATGAATCTTGAATGACAATTCATGCTTTCTTGCTGCTACCTATCTACTCATGTATTTCAAAATTGAACAAAGTGGGCAATGCGCTGCTAAAATGAGACCTTGAAAACTTTGTAACAACAGCTTTTGGTTCATCTTAGAACTTTGCCAGAAGAGAATGAGTTACAGAGGATGTTTAATTTAATAACTTTGAATACATGGAAATACACAAGTACACTTCCCTAAGATTCATAAAATCTCCCCAGCTGTGAAAAAGTGCTTTTTGGGTAAGGCAAATAGCACTTTTTTTATCGATGTTGGAGATGAAATGTTAAAGACAGGCTGGCAACAACTGAGTATTCTTTCATGTTGCATTCTTGCATGTGTATTGAAAATTAAGGTAGTTGAAACTAGAATAATCTAATTCTACATGCATTCAAAGTTATGATAGTATTCAGTGTAGGTTACATTAAAGAGGATATAATTCCTTAGGCATAAATGTAACTACTGTACAATACCATATGACAAGAAAACTCTCTTTTCCAAGTGACAAACATAATTGGAAGGTTCATAATTGTTGCAGGTTGCTTATATGGGGTATGACATGAGTGCGTTTTCCAGTGCCTGTTATTAGTACTGATTCTCTGTCACCACAGCCTGCTTTCTTTCACCTCTTTACAATATACAGGATTAATCTGCCCACTCCAGGAAAGCATTGTAAATTTCTGTTGGTGTTTTTTTTATGTAACACGTTGCAGAAACCTGTTAAAAAATAGGCTGTGAAAGTTAATAAAGAAATCTCCGTGAATAGTTACATCAAGAGTTTTATCAATCAGTTCTGTAAGGATTTTTCATTAAATATTGAACAAAATAATAGATGGGATAACTAATACTACTAATGAACTGAGGATAACGTGATTTGAGTTTTGTATTAGTGGAAACAGCTTTGATAGAATACTGTACTCAGAAGCATGGTGTTTCCTTAAAATATCTTCTTAAATTTTATTTCTCATGTGAGTGTCTCTTAATATGTATAAAAACAGTCATCACAGGGTATTTTTCTTTATCTTTACCATCAGTATTCTCATTTCATTGCATGGTATCAAGTATGTGATTGTCGCATAATGCTTTTAATTCAGCAAATGGAAACAAAAAATCTTAGCACTTGTAATCTGCCAGAAAGAGACCTTCATAGATTGGCTTATCCTCTTGGAAAACAGCAGAAGAGGTCTGTCACAAGTAATTTACAGTTAATGTATATTTTCTCCTACTGTTTCAGATGAATGTAGGTTAATCTCTTGCTATTATTTATCTGTACTGGAGGTATCAGGCAAAACTGCTTAAGCTGCTGTCATGGTGACTATTGACAAGCTGAAATAGTGTAATGATAGAAAAGAGAACTTCAAAAGGAGACTTTTTCTTCCTGATAGCTACGGGCAGTTCACCACTACTGGTAGTCTGTGGCTTGTCCAGAATATTTTTAGCTGGACTTTTTTGTAAGGAAGCCATCTCTTTATGATTGTTCTTGGCAATTCCCTAATTTTGTGAAATAGTTTCTTGACCAAAGGTAGCTTAAGAATAAAAATAAACTTACATACTGTCATCATCACATCAGATTTGTAAACCAAAGATAATTAGAAGTGAAGTTGATGTGTCACTTTAGACCATTCAGGATTTCCTGTTTAAAATACCATCTTCGCCAGCCTTTTGGATTGAAGCAAGTCCTGTTTCTGCTCTATGCCAGGTTTTATGGAAATGCTTTAGTTGAACAGGCTCAAACACGCTTTCTTATGAGGGCAAGCCAGTATGCCATTTTTGACGTGAGTTTTTGAGGTGGTTGAAATATTTCAATTAAATCTTAATCAAGTTCTCAAAATTCAGAAAAGCTACAATAAAACGTGCCACACAGCTTCAGTTTAGTACTTCTGAACAAAACAGTTGGGGTGTAATATTCAATAACACCATTACAGGTGATGGGGCTTTTCCGGAGAAACCCCTTTAGCATTTACATATGAGAGATAAATCTGGCCGGTGTGACAGGGTGGCTGTAATCTGTGTTTAGTGGCTCATTTGCAGAGTTTGAAGGATGATACTGAATAAAAGAGGGTTTGCTAGAAGGGAATGCAAAGTTGGGACCAAAGAAAGAAGAGGTCCATGAAGGCATTGCTTACAGTTGGTACTGATAGTGTTTGTACAATGGTGCACAGGACCTCACAGGCAAAAAAATCAAAGGTTTTATTGCTCCTTTAACTTATAATTCAAAGCAGTTTGGAGTCAGTTGGATTTCTAATGATGAAGTTAGGATTGCACTTCTGAAAGAATAAAAAAACAATGAGTGGAATAAAAACAAGAACAGCAATGTCTACATAATAGAAGATATGATTATTTTTGGATTGTGTATTGAAATTTTGCCTATCTGAAAAGCAAAGTGCGGTGGTGACAGGGTTAGCAGATGCAAGCAGGTTGGAGAACAGATTTAAAGTAGTATAGTGTTCTCTTGGCATGTGGGATTGTGGCCATTTCAGGCAGATGAGACAGCAAGAAGAAACCATACAAACGCATGTGGGGCAGTGACAAACTCACAGGGCAAAGTGGAGCTGGCAGAGCATGGACCGTATGCCAACATTTGTCCCTTTTAAAAGGTAATAACACAACGCTTTCCCACTCGCTGTGAGTATTAGATTCCTGTTCTTTGCATGTCACAGGACTGCAGTGGGACTCAAGAATGCACAAGAACATCCTCAAGCCTTCATTAAAATTTCATTTGGACAGCAGGGCCCCCTATGTCAAAAATGAGGTGGCAGGAAATAGCTAAATAATTGCGGTTGGGGAAGGGAATGTGATACATCTTTAATGAAGAGAACAGAATGCAGTCATGCTCCAAAGGCATTTCCGAATACACGAAAAGCTAATGAGGAAAGTGGCAGCCACAAATATGCTTCAGAACACAAGATTCCAGGTATATATATTGGTAAACACAGTTGGAGAGATTAGAGACATCTGTGCATGCAGGCTAAACCTTTTGACTGTTCCTTTGTATAGCGTGGTGTTTGTGGTGTTTGCTAGTTTTGACCAGTGGAAGTAGATAAGGAAAGGCAGGACCAAACAGCTATGGCTCCGTCAAAGCAAAATCATATACATGGGGAGCTTTTGTTTTCCTATAAGAGCATTTGGGCAATTTTTTTTTAGCTTTGCTCCACTGAGTGCATCTGTGAGCTGCTCCTATCACTTATGAAGTATGTGTTGATCTTAGGATAGTAGTTCTTCCTGCCAGATTGTAACACAGTCCAGTTCACTCATGAAGTCTGCAGAGAGACATCTAGTAAGAAGAAAAATACTTTCAGTACGCAGAAAGTATTTCAGTGCTGGTTGATTAGTTTTTCATTCAATGTCTATATTTCCCCTTTGGTACTATTTTTTTTTTTTTTTTTCTATGGTATAAATTCAATTTTTAGATCAAACTTTCTGGACACCTAAACTGGAGCTGGTCTTACAAAATCAGAAAGGACAGGCTCGAACAGCAGTATTCCACAGTTGGATAAAATCTCTAGCAGCTGAAGGCAGTAAGCAAACAAAGAAAATTGAAAACAAAGTTATCAATTGGATGTTTACTACAAACTAAATTTGTTTTGATCCCCTCCTTCAATTTGTCACTAAAATGTTTTTCCTATTGAAATAACTGGAAACCTCAACCAAATTGGAAAAATTTCCTGAAAATAAGCTTATCAGAAGTTTGAAAGTGGAAAAATTACAAGCTTTTGATGTTTTATGCAGCTCTGTAAGCAAGCCTGTAAATTGTCTGGCTGACAAGCTCCGAAGGAGTGCTCAGCTGGTGCAAACTGATGTAGTCCACTGAAAGGGGGAGCCAACAGTACTGGGTGCAGCCTCTCCACTGCCCTGCCCCTGTGCACCATCTTCATCCCGAATGCAGAAGGGAAGGCTCTGTGATCCAGCCCGCAGTGCCGATCCCCTGATCGTCCCCATCAGGGGA
>NW_009929712.1:6681-27981 GCF_000696875.1 Nestor notabilis | reverse complement strand
AAACTATTTCCCTTCATTCCATGCCCTTTTTAGAATTCTTTTCTTAGAACAAACTATAGTTACATGCAAGATATAGAATAATGATTTAGAAGGTCAGATAGGTCCACGAGCGTGTGTCAGCCCTAAGAAAGCAGGCAATGAAAAGAAGAACTTCCAAGAACTCTAGAGCTAGCAGGTGAACCTGTTCATGCCAGCCTATATTTTGGGGTCTGTCCAGTTTAAGTTGAAAGTAGGTTTCCTTTGCACCAGACTATTAACAGGTTTGACACAAAAGTCTCTTATTCTTCCTCACAATCATCAGAATAGGAAGTGTATTACTTGGGCAGCTGAAATGGTCTCCATAGCAGCCTACCATTGCATTAAGTTGGTAGCGAACCTAATTTACTTCTCCCTTTGTGCCATCTTCTAGTTATAAAGACAGGAGATATTTTTGAATCCATAATACTTCTATCTGCAGCATAAAATCACTGGTGCTGTTCTAAATTGATAATATTTTTCTGTATAGTAGTGGTGCTGCATAGGTAGATACTTTAAATTATTGTAAGAGATTCCAGAATTAAGTCAATAAGGAATATACATACATATAAAATAGGAAATTATTTTTAAAACTTCATTTGAAAATGGATTATTCATTAAATTTGGACCAGATTCACTTTTACTGTCTTCAGCACGAGTTGCATTTTTCCTGGATGGAGGAGAAACAAATGCTATGTAAGAAACATTATTCTTTGATTTAATAATTTGATTTATACAAATTCGGAAAGAGAAGTGTGAATGCCCTCAATTATCATCATAATAGGTAAAGCAAGTTAAACCCAGTCCCAGCCATTAATAAGAGTTGCAGGCAAATTATAAATTACATGTAGAATGATTTACAACCTTCATTTTTTTTTAGTATTTATATGTGATTTCATGTGTTAAATATTTCATAAGGTTACACTAAAATGTGAAATCAAAAAGTGATTAAAGAAGGAGAGGAAAAGTGAAGAAATAACTAAAGTGGAACTAAAGATAGCTTTATACTAGAGTTTAGTGTGGGTGATTTAAAAATACAGAATTATTAGTCATTAATAATGCAAGAAAGCCAACTGTATCCTGGGCTGCATCAAAACCAACATGACCAGCAGGTTGAAGGAGGTGATCCTGCCCCTCTACATTGCTCTTGTGAGACCTCACTTGGAATATTGTGTCCAGTTCTGGTGTCCTCAACATAAAAAGGACATGGAGCTGTTGGAGCAAGCCCAGAGGAGGCCACGAGGATGATCAGGGGCTGGAGCACCTCCCATATGAAGACAGGCTGAGAAAGTTGGGGCTGTTCAGCCTGGAAAAGAGAACGCTGCGTGGAGACCTCAGAGCAGCTTCCAGTGTCTGAAGGGGGCCTGCAAGGATGCTGGGGAGGGACTCTTCATCAGGGACTGTAGTGGTAGGACAAGGGGTGATGGGTTCAACCTTAAACAGGGGAAGTTTAGATTAGATATAAGGAAGAAGTTCTTTCCAGTGAGGGTGGTGAGGCACTGGAACAGGCTGCCCAAGGAAGTTGTGAATGCTCCATCCCTGGCAGTGTTCACGGCCAGGTTGGACAGAGCCTTGGGTGATACAGTTTAGTGTGAGGTGTCCCTGGAGGTTTGGAACTAGAGGATCTTAAGGTCTTCTCCAACCCAAACCATTCTATGATTCTATAATGATATTTCAAATAAAATTCATGACATAATGCTGCAGAACTGTATTGGGTTTTTTAGGGTTCTTTGAAGAGAAGGAAAAAAAAGGACAACTAGAGTGCTAGAAACTCTTTTCTAGTTGTCAGAGACACTTTGCTTTCGTAACTTCTTCAGTGTGGATGGCTGTTTGAAAAGTACCTTTGTTCAACTTAGGCTGAACATTCTAAAATCTGCTGATCTATATTTGATTTTGTGCAGCAGATGATGTTCTACAAAAAAGGTTGGAGTGTGGATTGGCATTTATGAAGGAGAGAAACAATGGGCTTGATTTTCAGGAGAAAAGCTTAGCTGAATCTAAGCTATGCAGGCTGAAGGGCAATGTTCAATTTATGACCTATTTTTAGGAACAATATATCACTTTCTGTAACAGTGACAGATACACACACATATATATAATTTTACAGGAAGGAAACAAATACTCTGATTTTTCTCTGCATTGTAGCAGTTTCAGGCACAAAGCACAATAACAACTTCCTTTCATCTTTGTTTTAAAGTTGCAGGGTTTTGGCAGAAGTCCCCTCCTAGGTTGTAGATAAAGGCTTAACAGGAGTAGTGCATTACTTACCATTGCAGCAAAGGGACTGTTATGATACGTATTGTGGATGTATATTATTCTTGAAGCTGTCAGTCTGATGTGTGTGCAAATATCTTGATGATATAGAGTTGAGGAGTGCAGAAAGCAAAATTCATTCTTCAGGCTGCTGCATGAGAATATTAACTTCTCTAGTGTTATAGAAGAGGAATAGTAGATTGTTCATTGATGAACTCATTATGAGACTGTTTGAACTGATGTGTCTTGTATCTTCTTTACCCCCTGTCCAAGTCAGTCTTCTTAGCAATTGAATGTTTTTAAAATGTTAGATAAAGACATGGTTACAAACTCAGTAAGAAATAATTGCAGGAATTTACCACAGTTTGATTCAAGAAGGGGGAGAAAGGGTGAAGATGAAAAGTTCATTTAATGCAGTCACAAGCTGTAGAGTTGTTTTTCACACAAATTGCAATTTGGAAACAACTCAAAATATCTGAGCCATTGTAAAAATTATTTTGAAAATCAATTAGGTCAGTAGCTTACCAGCTAATTAAACCAGAATCAGTTTCTATCCAGCCCAGTGGGGGTGAGGGGAGGGAGAAAAATATCCAAAATCAATAAACAACTAATTTTGCATACTTAGAAAAGAGACTTGGCTATTTTCTTAAAGGAAGAAAGCAGATTTTAAAAAACCCCAAAGCAATACTAGCAATGCTGAAGTTCATACGCACTTATTTGCCTCTCATTTTTTGCAAGCAGGTATATATTCCTTATAAACAAGGTTTGTTTTAAATGTTTCCCATTTCAAATGAAACAACATCCCAATAACAATATCCCATGAAATTTCTTTCTGTTCACCATATTGCCCATGTTCCAATGGTACTGCTCTCTTTCTATGACTTGCATAGCTCTTACCAAAACAGTTTTCTTTCTCAAAATATTTGTCAGAGTAGCTTGGAGAGCTAAGATGTAATGGGCCAGTTCTTTTTCTTATATCCTAGTAGCTTTATAACAATGTGTTGGAACAGAAGTACCAAAACCTAAAGAATGTGTACAAGCCCTTATTGTTGAATTTGTTTCCATGTTTCTAAAGGTACCAAGATAAATTAGATGAAAATGCTTCTGGTCAACTGAGTTATGCTACCCCAACTGGTCCTGTGCCATGGTGAGGGTTAAGGAATGCTAAACATGCGATTCACTTAATCTTTTCCAACTCATTTGATCTTAAACCTCCTCCAGGTCTGAAGGTTATGCAGATGACAAGGACAAGGTTATGCAGATATACTTTTGTCTCCAAGAAACGTGGAGGCTGCCTAAAATAGCAATTCTCTTTGACCTTGCTTCTGTAAGATAGCAATAAATGATTTTTTGGTTCAAAATTGGTAGGTTCACTGTATTTTCCTAGCTAATGTATACTTGCTGTCTGTGTGAGTGTAAATGCATATATAAAACTCAGTAACAGCCTGAGTCAAATACTGATTATTTCTTAAACTGAATAACAAGGGAAACTTTTCTAGAATTTCTGCAGTCTTAATAATAGAAATATGTATGGTTTCATATCTACAGGGAAATCTCTTCTGTCGCAGCTAAACGCTTGTGAATTGGTGATGATTAACATAAAATTATGTCAGTATGTAAAAATTAAGGTTCTAACCCAACATGCCATAGCTAAGGAAGTGCATGTCCTTATACCCGGTCATAGCCATGCCATTAGTGACCAGATCCAAAGCTTGTGAAATGAAGTGCAATGATGAAATGCCATGAAATCAGGACACAGTGACTTCCAAAATAAGCCTTTATAAAATTTCCTTGTTCTGTATGCACTTCTGTTACGTCTGTGAATGGGTGCCCAACCATTTTTAAGGACTCTCTTAAATCTTTCAGTAAATGTTGTTCATGATAATGCTTCCTTAATTCAAAACAGAAACATCATGAAGCCAGTCTGTTATACTGAGAAGTGCTTGAGGTGCTCAGGTGGAATATCATAGAATCGCAAAGCAGTGTAATACCAAAGTCAAAAGTAAGTTTATTGCTACCATCCGTGTTGTCAAAGTTTTATTGCACCTTATAATGTACCAACTTGTGCCTTACCAGAAGAAGATTCAGTGTAGTAACTGAAAACCTACGGACTTCACAACCTGTACAACAACCTGTAGAACATACACAGGTATCATTATATTGTTGCTCCTAAAACAATTAAAATAAAGCTCATAGTTGGGACTTCTTGGGTAACAGCAACTACAACCAAATCTTACAGCTTTTAAGAGAGCATCGCTGGAAACAAATATGTGTGTGTGTCAGGGGTTGTTTTCTAATGTAAGAAGCAAAATACAGGTATTTAATTAGAGCAAGTATGTATGCTATTGATATATTGTATTTTGGGCAGAATTACATGTCGGATACATTGGTTATTCTAAAGTCCTTGCCAATACTGGTGAAACAAGATAGATAAACACAACAGTGGGAAATGCTGAGACATTTTTCTAAGGTAAGCAAGATCATAGGTGCTGTGATAGATGTTGCCCTGTGGTCACACAGGGTTAAAGGTTGTTAATAGACAACCTTTTATAGTCTGCTTTTAAAGATCAACACGTTTAGATTGTATTAGTTGAAAGAGAAGTAGTATGTCCCAAATCAAATGAAATTCCATGGGGACAGTTCTGCTTGCTTTCTTAGGTCTGGTGTTTTTGTTCACGTGTCAGCTGTAAGATCAGTCTTTTGTTTTAAAAAAGCACTGTGAACCTGATACATCTCTATAGCTAATGCCTAGGGCAGTGTGTTAGAATAAGAAAAAAGTGATCCATACATTGGATTATTATTATCTGGGTTCTTCTTAAAGTCATAATGAATTAGCAGCAGCCTGTGCAACCATTACCTTTTCTTTATTTGTTGTCTTGAATCGATATAGCTGATTCTAAATGATCAAATTATGAAGGAACAGGTTAAAGTTTCTCCACATTTGGAGCATTAAAGCAAGCGACTCCCACATCATCTGAGGTCTCTTATCAGAAAGAAAGTAGCATATGAAATGAAGTCCAGGCATTTTGGAAGGTCTCTGTTTACAGAAGAATTATAGGTAAAGCACCTTCTCCATTTGCTATCTTACATTCTTGATGTATGGCTTATGAAAGTTTAATGTCAAAGCTCTTATTATAGTCCTCAAAGATGGTGAGAAACAGTATGACTCTGTAGTCATTCAGGTGTTGATAAATATCAGGTTATGGTTTGTATTTTTATAAACTAGGAGTTCCTCTTCTGGCTTTTGCCCCTTCAGAATAATATTATCAAGGCTACTATGTAAATATTTAAATAAATATACCTTCCTCCAAATTTTTTCTTGAGACAAGTTATGCTTTAAAATTTACATAGCTAAAAAGGAATTTAGCTAAACTGCCTGACAGGAAGCAAAATATAGAAAAGACAAAGTACTGAAGCATTAAAATGCTGGTAATAATGAGTATTTAAGTGGAATTAAGATACCAGAAGCTGAAGATGTCACTGACGCTTTAAAACAGAGGAGAAGATGGGTAGAGTCATGCCAGACCACAAAGCTACAGACAAGAGGCCAGCTTTGCTAGGCTCTGGTGAACACTAATAGTGATTGAGCTGGTTGCTCAGACGAAGTACTTCACAAGAACCAAAGTGCTGACCCAAGAAAAAGGTCTGAAAAGGCTCAAATTCAATATTCATTTTAATAGCTTGAGGAATGCAGACTGGAAACAGAAGTGGCGGGGGTCTGCAAGAGCACCTGCATCATCAGAAAAGATGGATGGGGTGTTTGTTATAAGGGGTTAATGAAGGATGTCCGTAGCTGTGGATGGATGATTTTTGTGTCTTCAGGCAGCCTGAATTGCTTTATTTCTGAATCCCTGAAATAATCTGGTTCTGGTTTAGAAATTTTTCTGAGAATCTGATCATGTCTTTCATAGTCAGGAGAACTTCATCTCACAGGGTCTTTGTAAAAGTGGCCAATTCCAAACAATGTGTTTGAAATAAATAATGAAGATTTTTCAGCACTGCAGTTTGAATATGATTCGAGCTCTTTCAGAGGAGCAAATTAGAGAAGGGAACAGGTTCAAATCTGTATATTCATCGTAACTCTTAATACTTCGGTTAGGAAAGGAATTAGCCATTAGACATCTATTTAAGCATTTTGTGTGCATGTGCATGATGTTCAAGCTATTAAGACTGTGTGAAAACACAAAGAAAAAAATACAGTTCTTGATATGATGAGAGGGATTAATCCATACCCTTCATCAGTTTAGGGCCTATTATATATAGAAATGGAAGTGTTCTATTCAGCTTGGGTTCAGTTGCTCATAATTCTTTTAAGACACTAATTAAATGTCTTATATCCAGCAAGTAATAGAGCCTGCTGCCTCTGACAAATGGAGCTTTGGCCAAAGCTATCGAGTTCTTTAAAAATGTCTGAAGAATAGGAACACTACAATACATTGTATGGAAACCTTAAATCTAGTTTCAGGGAGGAAAAAAAAAGAAAAGAAAACATTCTTTGATGAAGTTATGAAAGAAAAGATCTATTGCAGGATGAAAGTCTGACCTTCTGAATTCTACTTTGCACGATCTGTGACGTGAGGAAGGTAAATTTCTTTGCGAAGAGCATTAATTCTGTTTTAAACAATATGTTTAAATGGAAGTTTTGTGACCCTTAAAAAACTTCAGAAAGATCCTCTTTACAAAAGTAGACTAGTTTCTAAGGAAGGGTTTCATTCCTCCTTTTCCTCAGAAACCTCAGGATCAAATTATGGTAGCCCATTGTGCAGAAATCCCTTCATGTGTGCTGCAGAATTGCAGCTAATTGCATTCCAGTTGTGCGATTAACAATTTGGAATGAAAAGTGTCAGCCGTTTGGTGTCAAAATGTGAGCTGGAGTTCATAATCCAGAGAAAAGCTTGCGTATTTAGGCATGTATTTTGTATTGTTTCAGCCTCCAATTAACACTGGTTGTTGAGCCTCTGTTTCTACCTCTTATATGTGATACCTGTCAGAAGACAAACATTGCTTTCTGCCTCAAGTTCTGATAGACTTTGCAGGTTAAAACAGAGCCTGTAATGCATTGAGAGACACCTCTCAACCTACTTAATTTTGCACCATTTGCTAGAGCTACAGAAGAAGTGGGAATGGTAGATAATACATGTTCCCAAATCTGTTGAGTGCTTGAACCTGGTGTTCATTTCCGCTATTAATCTCTTATCCCTAGTTTTTTGCCTGGAAGGCATTATACAAGCTTTTAAGGTCATACAGGGCAGTACAAAAGGTATAACTTAAACCTAAACCAGTAATCTGTAATGTGTAACCGCTTCTTTATTTGTTACCCATACCATTTATCAAAGCTGATGTGAATGGTGAATCAGGACGGTAATAGGATCAAGCAAATGCCTGTCCCATCCAGCTGGATGTCATTTTGTTGCTTGGATGTCATCCAAGCAACAAAAACCAAGGTATAAGGAATGAAAGGCTTTAACTGACATATAGGCTTACCTGCCTTATATGAATACCAGCTCCGAGCTATGATTCTCCTTTGCTCTTCATCAAGAAAGATTTTTGTGTGCTGTTTTGCAAACTGGAAGAGCTTATATCACTGGTGTTACTTTCTGCATTGGGTTTGTGTGGCAAGGTTTTGGTAGTGGGGAGCTACAGGGGTGGCTTCTGTGACAAGTTGTTAGAAGCTTCCCTCATGTCCAACAGAGGCAGTGCCAGCTGGCTCCAAGACAGACCCTCTTCTGGCCAAGACTGAGCCCATCAGCCACAGTGGTAGTAGCGTTGCTGAAGGAGAGGAGGTAGAGAATTTGGGAGTAAAGTTGAGCCTGGGAAAAAAGGGTGGGGTGGGAAAGGTGTTCTTAAGATTTGGTTTTATTTCTCGTTATGCTGCTCTGATTTGGTTGCTAATAGATTAACCCAGTTTCCCCAAGGTGAGTCTGTTTTGCCCGTGACAGTAACTGGTGAGTGATCTCTCCCTGTCCTTATCTTGACCCATGAGCCTTTTGTTATGTTTTCTCTCCCCAGTCCAGCTGAGGAGGGGGTGTGATAGAGCAGCTTTGGGCACCTGGTTTCCAGCCAGGGTCAATCCTTCTGTACCACACAAAGAAGCAAAACGTGTTCCTCAGAGGTACAGCATGATTCCTTTCATGATCTAAAGGAATGGAAATTCGAAGAGTCCAGAAACCTGCTCTGAACCCTACTGTTTTATCCCTACCATTGTAGCTCATAAATGAAAGTAAAAGAGTCTAGGAGTAGATGCTGAGGTGTATCAGATAGTGGTGAGTATGATGGCGATGTGCAATGTCAGTACAAAACTAAATTATTTTTATTTAATTTTTAAAGATCTTTTTGTTGAAGTTTACACAGTTCCCTGTAGCAGCTACTTGCATGTGGGTTTGAAGAATAATGAGATTAAAACAGAGAAACACAACCGGAATTGTTTGCAAGAAGGTATTGTGCATTATACATAGCTCTATAATTGTGGTCCTGAATTGGTCAGAATTACTTAAGGTATTCTTAGGCAGTACCAGTGAGATAAACCCCCAAAATCTTTAGGACTACTCATCAAGGAAGTCAGTCTGTAGTGAATAAATTCACCTTTCTAAGAGTGGCTATTTTACTATGTAGCATATCTGTTACACTTAAATCATGCTCTGAATACGTGATTATCATTTAAGTCATTCATGCTTGTGCTTTGCTTCACTGTGTTCAAAGAACAAGTTAGGAAGTGTTTGCATTTTACTATGGCAGTGGCCCAGCTCAGAAAGGGTCAGGTGTGTCTCGGGTAGTCTGCCTGAATATGCAGACATAATGCAGCTTGCATACACGAGCTTGGTCATGGGAGGGATGAAATCAGTGTTCCTTCATGGTTACTTCAGCATCTGTGGAGGGTTGCAGCCTTGTGGAGATGAACTGAAACAGGAACAGATTTCGCTCTCTCACTGGCTCAATATCAGGAGCAACAGAAATTACTGGGTAATTCGTGGTGGATCCAATTTTTATAAGGTCTTTGGAATTTCCTGTGAAATATAATAATCTGCAATATTTAGATAGAAGTCCAACTTTTTTGTTCTAATTTATGCTAATTTTACATGTGTGACTTCTTTGAAGCCAGATGCGTCCTATCTAGAGGAAAAAGAACGGAGGAATCAGGTTTTGAGTCCTTCCTGCCCCGTTCTAGAAATGCAACTATTTCTGTGCAGGAAGTGCTGCTACCGTATTCACCCTTGCCTTCAAAAAACGTTGCCAAGCAGCAGGTGCTGAAGGAGGAAGAGGCCTATTCTAATTATATCTTTTTATATGCAAGAACTTGAAGTCTAATTGGCACTACTTAAATGTTAATATTGTTAATAATAGGCATTTTCTTTTTTCACTTTTCCTTCTTCCCCTCCCCCTGGGAAAAAATGAAGTTAAATGAGAAAAAATGTATTAATAGAACATTACGACTACCCAGGGAAAGCGATGAACCCACAGAAGTGAGGCAGAAGTTTCAGCAATCATTTTTCCAAAAGCATAAATATTTTGTTTTCTCCACAAAGCTTGTTGTTTAGTGTGTTCAGAATTGTAAAACATACAGAAGAAATTGTCTGATAAGCAACAGAGAGGAGTTGTGGCTGATGCTGAATCTCTTGGGGGTTTTTTGACTTCATGGCCTTTGATGTGGCATAAACATTCTGATACTGTTCTTGCAGGAATGTTTTTGCATAAGATGTTTGGTAACAGTTTAAGTCCTCATAGTCACAGCTTCTGAGTGTATTTTTGTAAGTTCATTGTCACTTAAAAACCCTCTCACACACAGAAATACTGCTTAAGTATTCTTCCCCAAACAGATAATGACTTCTTGAAGGTTTTCCTAGCAGCCCTGAGATGATGTGATTTTGCACTTCTGCATCCACTATCATAATCTCCTACTTCAAAATGCTAGCACAGTGTACACCAATTGGAAGAAAGACATGCTGACTTCAGAAGCTGTTTTGTGTCTAAAACCAAAAGCAAACCCAAGCCCCCAGCTGGCAGAACAGCCCTTGGACGTTGCTCAGGCTATTCTTATTTATGTCAAGACAAGTGTGTGCGCACTTGTCACATGTTACAGTTGCATTGTCAGTGTGGCTGCATCTAAAAATCAGATCTGCTGGCCTTTTGAGGCATAGTGAACTACTAAAGGAAGACATTTGTACCTGGATCCTGCCCTTCCCACCACTACAAACGCTTTTCTTTTGCTGTTTCCAGCTTTCTGCTTTGTACCCCTTACTCCTCATCTGGCTCCCATCCAGACTCTTTTGTTTGCTTGTTTCTCAACTTCATTCCTTGCAGCCATCAGAATTGGCTGCTTGCGTGGCAGGCTGCCAAGGTATTTGTAGGAGGACCGTGGTATGCTTGCTCCCACTTAGTGTTGCTCTCAATGAGGTTTTTGTAGCACGATCCTCTTCTTACCATGGCTCTAGTCAAGAGAAACACTCACAGTTTTGCATTTCCTTAGCTGGGCCGCACAAACAACTCAA
The DNA here is from genome assembly GCF_000696875.1 of Nestor notabilis. Taxonomy (NCBI): domain Eukaryota; kingdom Metazoa; phylum Chordata; class Aves; order Psittaciformes; family Psittacidae; genus Nestor; species Nestor notabilis. The sequence goes on along the minus strand of NW_009929712.1, from coordinate 17,227 downwards.
TATTAGTCCCTCCATTGCTCACAAGTCAGTCTATTAGCGAACAAAAACCTGAGTAAATGTATATGTGGCATTTAACTTTCTCTCTAAAACTGCGGACTTGAGCCTTCTCTGTCATGCAGTGAATGAGAGGCTATATATTAAAAGACGGATATAATGGTGCAAAAAATGTTTTGCAGATACGGCACTTAAAAAGCTTTAAGTTGTGTGATGGGTAGTTTTATCGTGATTCTCTGCCTTCCATCTGTTTTTGCCTGCCAGTAGGTAACTCTGGTTCTTTGGGACTTTGAAGAACGGCTCTGAACAATCTTGTAGGCAATTAAGGTTTTAAAATCAGCCCAAAAGAGAAATATCATGTCCAGTTCTGCCCAGTTGTTTATCCATAAACCCCTAATGCCTCAGGCCTGGAATGGACCTGACTGTGTAAAGCCGATGAATTTACTGATGCATTGTGGAAGGAAAATGGCAGATTCAGTTAATCTGAACTGAAAATATCTGTCAAACAGTTACTTTCAACAGATTTCTGGATTTTACAGTGTTCTTTTTTGAAAGAAATATAAGAAATGCTGATATGATTAATTGACTTTTTTAAGGGGAGAATATTTGGTTGCATGTATGTTTGGAGTGCATGCGTAAGAACATATGCCTGTAACCACAGGGCTTTGAAAGCGCTATGAAGATAAGTACAATAGCTTATTCTTAGCAGAATGTATCCAGTTAAAGAAACAGTAAGTTTGGAAGTTAGATTTGAACGTTGTTCTAAATAATGTTAACTCGGGACTGGCGTGTCTATGCACATACATATTTCAATGGCCACTGACATTTTGTCAGTGAGAAATCGAATAGTTTAAAAATTCCTGGTTTATGAGAGCAGAGATTCTTTTTTGAACTGCTTGTTTATATAAAAACAGTAACCCAGCTTCACTGTTAGGCGAGAACTGTGCAAACAGGATGAATAAATCATTTAAATGATTTTCTTTTCCTCATAATGAGTTGTACAGGAAGAGCAGAAAATTTTCTTGATTTTTCTAAACATATTGCAAATAATTTTAAAAGCAATTGTGCTGAGAAGTTCTTGGCTTCCAGGTGATCTAGTAAGAATACAGGCAGTTTACCGAGAGTGCTGGATTTATCTGTTTAATAAAGAATAACCTGAATGTTAGCTTTCATTGCAAACTAACATTTTGCAATTTCCACTTGTGATCAATCTCTTCAAAACAGAATATTGGGTCTCAAGTGAAACCCTTGAATGTTGTGAGCTCAAAATTCACTTACAGCACACATTCTCTAGTATATACTTACCTTGAAGTGTTTTCACTGGCGAAGTTGTTTTGAGGGGCACCTGTAGAGAGTAAATTAATGTTTCAGTGAGTCACACTAAGACATCTATTGGTGTCTTACAGCATTAGAAATCTTGAATATAAATATTTCTGCAGAACTACTCCAGGTATTCCAGGTGCTCCCGGCTTCCTAACTGAAGCGCCAGTACTATACTAGGTACATCTGAGAGTGGCAACCTGCATATATTGGAAGTGGTAGGTATATTCCTTGTATTTAAGACAAATGATGAGTCTTAAGAGAATGGACTTACAGCCCAGTGATCACTGTTGACAATGCACTAATCAAAGACTTGGAGTATCCATTACTCTTATGACTGAACTTTCCTGAAATCTTTGTATTTTTCTTTTTATTTCAGTTAGTTCTTCATGAAATGTGAAGTTCTAATGTCCCAGTGCTCTTACATTAAAGATCATTAAAAAACAGGTCTTGAAGGGACCTTGCATATTTGTACCTTTTTTTTGGTGTATGGTCTTTTGGAGCATTGACTCAAAGAACAAACTTACTTGTAGTAATTTTATTCTATCAACCCTTTCTTTAAAGCTATGAAGTATTTGACATAGCGTAGTGTTGGGGGAGACAATTTGGTTAAGGAAAATGACATAAATGAGGTATTCCTGCGGTGGCCACTTTGTCAGTCCTCTGAGTTGCCAAGTGTGGATGCAGTGCTTTTTCTGTAATACCTCCTGTGGTGCTCTACAGCCTCTGTTTTGAGGAATTTAAGTAAACTGGTTCTAATGAGTACTTTTTATAGGCATTTAAATAAAAGCTTGTCATCACACCTTCTTCCATTTGCAAGGAATGCTTGATGAACTGTTTGCTAGAAGCAATATTGCCAAGTACCCCATCCAAATAAAGACAGTACAAGGTCAGTGATGAATTCTTTGGTGGTGTTCTTCACATCATTGGCCCTGTATTGCATAGGCAGAAAGACGTTTTTGTTTTAATTATGAAAGTGCTGTGTAACTTTGCACTTTGGAGGATGAGACCAAGTATTTCCTGTATAGTGAAACACAAATTCGCATCTGTGTATTAGACAATACACAGCTAATGTCTCCTTCAGTTTTTCTGTGGGGAATGTTGTATTTTCTGCACACTGAAGAGCTTCTTGAATGAACTTAATATTCTATTCTATCGTTCTGTTTCTTAGGTCAGAGATGGAAATGTGTCCGTGGCTCTGCCTGTCATAATTGGCATTGCTACCATACTTTTATTAATAGTAAACACTTCTCTCTTTTCCCTACCTCACTCTCTTGTCTTCCCAACAATGTCCACTGCATGCTGGGTGGCTATATGCCTTCAATAATTTATTCAGACTATTCACTGTGGCTTATTAAAATTTAAAGCAACTCTGTTGTAAAGTGTTTTGTGTATGTGTAGTTTTGCTATGCAGTCAGTCTCAAGTAGAAGAAAACAACTGGATCTTGTACTGTGGTGCTTCTACACCACAGTATAAGATACTAATGGTACTGGTGAGCAGCAAGCTGAATGAATGCATTGGTTTCAGATATAAGATGAATGAAACACCAACTCTAAGAAATCCAAGTTTGTTTCAGTAGAATTCAAGTAACTATTTTCCCTCTTTGTACCTCTCTTCTTTTTAAAATTTCTAAAAATAAAACTGACAAAACAATCCTCCTTCCCAAAGTAAACCTTGACATAGGAAAGTCTTAGAATCAAGAAATATTATCAATTTCCATTGTCATCCTGACCAGTGCCATGGGGTTGCAATAGTAGCAGCTGTTTGGGTAGCATTATACTGACTATCTTGAGTACTGACAACTGTTGAATGACAGCAGAAAAGAGTTTTTTACAAATGTCAGCTCATCCAAGAAAGCAGAAAGTCAATGCAAGTTAACTTGCGCTGGCATAGACGATGCTGCAAGTTGCTGGTTATTGTGTTGAATTCAAAATACTGTTAGGGAAAAAGGAACACTCCATATATGTGAAGCTCAGAAGTAATTTTTAGTCCAGTTAATATTTCAACAGTTTAATAGTCTAAATCATTAGACCAGTTACAAGGCTGGAGGCTGACCTCCTAGAGAGCAGTTCAGCTGAGAAGCGTGTGGGAGTGGATGATGAATTGACTGTGAGCCCACCTCTCTCGTCTTGTCAGTCAGTGTAGCAAAGAAAACATGAGCAGAGAAGAAAAATAGCCTGTATGTCCCTCGGTAGTCAGCAAGGAACATGGCGTGTACTGGTGACCTGGAAAGCCACAGTTGTGATTGGCATTAAAATGCCACCCTTCTGTCTGGGTCCTCCTGCTACCCCTGCAGGGAAGCTGGAGCACTTGGGTACAGCATGGTGTGAACGTTGCCAGTACCATCGCTCTAGCCTATTGTTCTTGATGAGAGAGGAACTCAAATCAGCGACCAGGAGGTGATTCAAGTTCTTGAAAGTTTAATCTCAGCACAGTGCTTGATTCCTACTGCCTAAAAGCTAAAATAATAATGTTTTTCTTTCATTGCTACTCCAAATACATGTCAGTCCTACTGATAGGATCCCTGCCACTTCTTCCTGAAGCAGGCTTGGCCCACATGGGTCAGTTCTCTGCCTTTCTCCCAAGTGTTGATCTAAGTGCTTTGATATAAGCTTTTACTCTCTTTGTTCCAGAAATTAAGACATTTAACTTCAAACCCATGAGTACAGTGAACACTCATCTGCCTTCCAGGAGGTCTCAAATGCTTTATGGAGAGGCATAATTTAAACTTCCATATGTATTCATTAACTAATTTTTTATAATTGCAGTCCTCTGCCTAAAAGATCAAGGAACTTGGCTGCAATCAATTTAGTGCATTCTTAAATATAGAACTATTTTTTATCCCTGATCTTCCATTATATGGATTAAAGCCAATGTGCTACACAAAATCCATTCTATTAAGGGTTCCTAATGACAAAAACTAAGTGATCCTAAAAGATTAAATGGTTGGTGTGGTTTTCATTGATTTCAGCAAAACAGTCAATCTGGAATTTCATTTGCTTTTCATTCAGTTGTGGAAAATACCTTATTCTGAATTTTTTCAGATCAGGCTGAAAAATGCATAACTACTTACCTGTTGATACACAACAAAGAAAAACTATTGGAAGGGAAAAACCATGTAATCTTGCATTGGAATGTCTATTTCTTTATAATTTCATCCAGAATGATTTTCTACTAACATAAAAATCTGTTAGAGTTTTACTCTTGGTAAAATTTCTAACATGACATTAAGAAGACTTAATCAGTTGCTAACCACATCTTTAAACAGTTCACAGAGTACTAATCCTATATCTTTTCTATACAAAAGGGCCTGTTTCTTTTCAGAGAACTCTGTGAAGCCCATGGAGTCTTTATTTATCCGATACAAGTCCAGTGACTGACACCTTGAAGTTAAGCAGCATCTCCTAGAGAGTGGGAGAATCCCTAAGACTGCATGACTTCTCCCTAAAACAGAGATACTTGATTGAAAAGAAGGCATGATGGACAGAGGAGACCAGCAAGCAATATTGAAATATGTATGCATCTATATTTTTATCATGGTTGGGAGCACTTTTGTTTATAGTTACAAAAATTTCTGCACCACAAAAATGCAGGAGGCATATCATAACTGTGTCGTTTGTTGTCAACTAACTTTTCTGGCTTTGCTAGGTTAGCTAATAACTTCTGGGTTTGCCTGCCAGCAGTGAGTTGCACCTTGGTAGTACAGACGTCATGGGTTGAAATAAAAGAGCCTGGTTAAAGAAATTGTTTGGAGAATTAAAAACTTCTTTTAATGTCACGTGTTTCTTACAAAATCAGCAGTAACTGAGGAAGAGAAGCTGTTACCAAAGTGCAGCTAGGCAGAAGTGCTGTGAAAGGGAGGTGACGGGCACCTCACTCAGTGGATGTGGCAACAGAAGTGAGGGGGAAGCCTCCTTGATCACCAGGACTCGAGGAGGTGGGAAGCAGCTGAGTGGTTGAACAGTTGCCAACTAGGACTTTATCATGCACAGATAAAAAAAAATTCTAAAATCCGAGGAACACTGTATATTTTCTTCCTCGTTCTCCTTTTTTTTTGCCTTTTCCTTCCTTTGATGGTGTGCTGTTGTGTAAGCTCTTTGGATTCACTTTTTAAGTAGGAATTCTAACTCATTGAGCAGTCTTAATTTTTTAGTCTTTTTTAGTGGTGCCTACAGTTTGAACCTAACTCATATTGCTGCTAATCAGATCTTGGAAGTATAGTTACAGCTAGTATACCATATCTTAACATATATATACTTGCAAGTCGAATACACAAGCTGTCACGCCATGAAAACCCCTCAAGTTCTTGAGCTGTTTTCTCTAGGCAACGTGATACAGTTAGAACAGCTCAGGGCTGAGCTTGTATATTGCTCAAAATTCACAAATGTGCTTAAAGCTCAAAAGCTGCTGTCAAACAGCTTCTGAAAAATCAACTCTCTCATGTAGGGAGAGTTTCCAAAGGAAGTTAATGCCTCCCCTCGGAGGAGGATGTTCTCCAATACCAGCCTTCATGCCATCTCACTTATTAACATATACTTTAGCTTTAGTGTGCCCATGAAAGTTTGTGGGGGACAGCAGCCCACTTTCACAATTACCTGGAGATAGGACGGAGCAGTTTGGGTTCTAAGTCTAGGACTACTTGTGCATTTCACATGAAATTGTGATAGTATAAAGTAAGTATCTGTTGTAGCAGAACTCAAACTTGAGCAGAGGCTTCAAACTCTTAGAGAAGCAGGAAGGTTTAGGGTGATTATTATTTATTTACTTATTCCAAGCATTGCTTTTTGGATCACTTTTTCACAGACTCTTATTCTGTACCATTTCTAAGGCAGTGTTTGAGTAAAATAGAGTGACATAGAAAATGACAGTCTGAATGTTATAGGTGAATCTCATACAATGCGACGCATGTAAGGGGTTCAAAACCAGATAACCTATAGCTGCTGCTGCTGAGAATAGACTAATTATGTTTAATGTCATAGCAAGGGTCAGAACCTTCCTCTGACAACCCTTAAAACTACATGAGAAATAACTCAGGGAAAACAGTAGTCCTTAAGACACTGAGTTGCCAGAAGCTTTTTAGCAGGTGAGAAACAAAGAGAGGTGACTTGTCAAGGGTTGTTGGGGGGGGAAATAGAAACAATTCTTTGTTATATTTATGTTCTTATTAGGGTGTTCAGTTTGTGATGTACACTTGGAAATAATTTGACTAGCTTTATGGGTCAAGAAATTGATATCAGTATTGGTAAGAGGGATGGAATCACACCACTCAAATATTATTTCCTGAGCAGCTCTTCTTATTTTTTCTACATTATATTCATAGAGGAAATCTATACTGATATTCAACTTCCCTGTCATGCATTAGTATTTACGACACGGGGGAGGGAGGTTCTTGTTTACAAAGGAGGAACTTTCTCAGAACTGGGCTTTTGATACCATTTTTGCTTCTCTATTCTTGTCTCTATTTATAAACAGTAAAGGGTACAAGATGTAAGGAAAGGTAGTGAAGGGCTGAATAAAACCATGGGAACCTGGGATTGTAGCCAGTGGGCTGCTGCACTGGAAGCCTGTAAGTAAATGCCCACCATCCTGCAGGAAGGGCTGAAGAGGCATTAGGAAGCACTTTGGTCAAAGTCATAGAGTCACAGACTGGTTTGGGTTGTAAGGGACCTTAAAATCATCTAGTTCCAACCCCCCCTGCCATGGGCAGGGACACCTTCCACTAGAGCAGGTTGTTAAAAGCTCAGTTCAACCTTGCCTTGCAAACTGCCAGGGACGGGACATCATTTAGATCTGCTCTTTCTCTTCACTTTCCAAAATCTTTCTGATCAATGTAAAGATATCCAGAAAGACATGGGAAATGATGGGTTCATGCAATTGGTCCTTTTGTGTGGTTAAGGAAAATGTAGTTGTTGATACCCTGTTTTTGTGGCAAATATTTTGTAGCACAGTAAATATTAATTCCTTTTTTAAATAGGTATGCCTAAGTGAAAATGTGTGGTAAATTTGTTTTGACTTTTTCATTTTTCTAAAGCAATATTTATATACGAAGCTGTTAATAATATCCAGCTATTTTTCTCATGTAGAAGATGATAATTTTGAAATTATAATCACACAAATGTAGAATTATGCTTATATTAAATAATTGAAACCTTCCTTTGACCAAAATAAGGAATTTGGCTTTGATTACACAATGTTCTTTTAATGAAAAAAGTATGCATCGTCTTTCTTAGTATTGACTTTAATGATTTTTCATTTCATCTGAAAGACTTTTGTGTGGAAATTAGATTTCTCTTTCTAGTTGAACAATAGAAGTGTTCTACAATAATTCGCTGAAGTTTTAACTGAAGTCACTTTGATTATTTTTGCATCCCAAATGTCATTTTCCCTTCCAAGCATCCCAGAAAACAGTGTTACTGGAGTGAATATTTCCAAATGAAGCAGGTAACAAATGTTTGTGAAGATTTTGTTTAGACTTTTCCTTCAACCAGTAATCATTCAAGAAGATGATTAAATCAGTGAGCACATGTTCTGCAAGAGTAATCATCAAATGCAGAGAGCCAATATATCATATCCATATGCCACTCGCATTCATATATCAATTAATTCTAGTGACCTTCTTGTACCCAAACTACTACAGGACTCCTGGTCTGCCACCTGGCATCTGTGATGCATCCTTTATTGGTGTCATTATGTTGTCAGCTTGAGGATAGTGAATGAAAACAAGTGCAATCTCCTAATGTAAAAGCTTACTGGATGTTAGACTGAGAGATAGGTCTGCAAGGGATGCTGTGTATGTACAACTTGAAACTACTCGTGGCTTGAGCACACCAGAATAAGGTCCATGCACAGAGATGCTTCCTCCTATTGAGCTCTGAAATCTCTCTCCTAGACAAATATTTTTTGTAGACTGTATGTTTGGTTTTGTTTGGGGTTTTTCTTTTTTTCCAAGTTCTCTTTCGTGGAGCACTATTAGTTTGAACGTGTTTGGTTGGTTCAGATTTGTTGCTCCCTATCCCCTATCATCATCCAACAAAACAATAATTGTATCAAAGCTCTTCCTTTAAAAATAACCTTCGGAATAGAGGGAAAATAGGAAAGTGGCCATTGTTTTGTTAGCTCTGAAATATTGTTGTCCTTCAAGATTAGTAATGTAAAAAATAGACATTCATCATGATCTTTTCCATTGAAATTGAACTTCAGATTGCTCTATTGCAAAGGGAAAACCAATCACAGTGAAAATATAAAATGTAAATCAAAAGGTGTGTTATGAAATGGGATGAAACAAAAAATAAAAGCAGTGCTAAATAATGGTATTTGGGAGATATGGATGATATTCCTTCTTTTTTAATTTTTAATGTTTGCTGTGAACAAGTGCTGTACTCTGCGAATTATAGCAGGAGAAGGATAGGAGAAGAAAATATTTCAGGTGGGCATGTGTTAGATTTCTATTTTGAAATGAGCAGCTGTGATGATCCATCATACCAATTTTTGCAAACTATTTCTTATATAATGACATAAACAGGATATGTTTCTAAAAAAAAAAAAAAAATTCTACCAGTTGGTGAATAATTATGAATTTGCTTATGTTTTGAATTAGGCAAATATGTTCTTCATTTAAAAAGAGTTTCTCAAAGTAAATGGAGGTTTTGTACTTGGAGTTAGTTTACTATCTTTCTTTGTTTCCTCCTGTGTGAGTTGTGTTGGTTTGTTGGGGATTTTGTTGGCTGTTTAGGACTATATTTTATCATCAAAAGTCCTTGCTATTATAGTTATTTTTGATTCAGGTTTTATGCTTCAGAAGTGTGTTCAGCTTCGTCTAAGGAAAGCTTCTTACTGCTTAGCTCTAACTGATAATAAAAGCTACTACATGTAGAGAAGAGAAGGATGGATTCCCCCAGCTTATCATTATGAAAAATCATTGTAATTGAAAATCAAAGTTAGGAGCTAGAATGAGATTAAATGGAAAGCTCAAGTAGAACGTTAAAGAGAACTCCATCCAGATACTGGTATGATTTTTAAATTCTAGTCAGGGCATTACTAATCTGTTCTACAGACCCAGTCACAAATGTCTGGGATGCTTTAAGAAAATAGTGTAATAATTCAAAAGGAAGAGACCTCCTGAACCAAAAAAGGAAATTGTTTAAAATGGGAGAAACAAAAGATGGGAGAAAACAAAAATACTTTCTCATTGTGACATAATGCCAAGTATTTGTGTGTATCCTTTGTTAAATAGGATAATTGATCTCTATCCCAATGTCAAAATTACAACCAATTTCTCTAAGTAGTCTGTTGAGGCTTTATCATGTAGTTCTGACGGTGTCAGCACAACAGCAGCTTTTGGGTTGTCATAGCTATGTTTGAAGTTAGCAAACACCTATTTCCTAATTATGTGATTTCTTTATGTTTCTAATTTGCATTGTTAAGGAATAAAACTTGCACTGTGTCATGGGGGAAAAAGAAGTAGACATTGCTATATCCTCCAACTTCTGGAACATATTACTTAGGGGCAAAGTTGATAGCATTGTACCCAAGCTGCTTTGCAGGTTAGGCTAGTAGTAAGAATTACGCCCTCTCGATTTTCCATGACCAAGAAATAGTTAACCACATCTCACGCAAAGATGCGTTAGTTCTTTCACCAGCTGGGCTTTTACTTGTCTTGCTTGTTCACTGAGCATTTCTTTGTTGGGCACAAGACCACAAGGGAATTTAGATACCCTGGCATCTACCCACCCGAGCATTTGCTAAAGCATATGTGCTCTGCGATCATGCAACAGCATTGCATAGCCTTAGTAGCCACTGCTTTAATGCAGTAAACCCAGAGGATTTTCACAACAGCTTGAATTCAAGCCTCTTGCTTTTCCTGTAGAGCATGCTGGCACTTCAGATCACTTGAAGAGAAAGCCTGTAACAACTTGTCTGCTGGCATCAGCCACATGTCTACCTATAGCACGGACAGGTACAGCAGCACTTCGGCTGACAGTGCATGTGCTTAGAGTGTCCGCACTACGAGAAGACATGCTCTTTGACGTGTGCACTCGGAGCTGTGACAAGAGCTTGGTTTCGTCTCCTGCTGTGGTCCTGAACTCAGCCAAAGACTGTACCTGCTCACCTCCATGTATCCTGATGTCAGGTGATCTAAACTCAAATGTAAAATACAGTTTAAACACAGACCCTGACTTTGAAGCTGCTTATTCTCTAGGAAAATTTACAGCTCTTGGATTAACACCCACC
>NW_009929712.1:0-6665 GCF_000696875.1 Nestor notabilis | reverse complement strand
CCCCCCCCCCCCCCCCCCCCAGTGACTAAAAAAATCCCTAAAATGTGATTATTCTTTTCAGAAAAGAAACCAGCTTACAGTTTTCAAGATTATGACAGATCTCTTATGCAGTAGTGAGAGATTAAATACTGTTCTACCTAAATTTTGCACCATTAAACACTCTCTAAGGTAGCTTATTCAAATATGAAGCAATAGATCATTGCTACTTATATGAGAAAAAGCTCAGTAGCCGTCATCCAAGAGGCAGGGTTGTATGAGCGTGACGTACTGCCCATGCAGGATCTGCCAGGAAGGTGGCAAAGCATTCCTGCTTCTCTGTTCCCATTTCCAAAAATTTGGACTTGGCCTGTGCTGCTTGTTTTACCAAACTGTGCTTTGAAAGGCCAACACAGGCTTTGGGAAACAGGACTCAATTCCTTTCCCTGCTGGAAGAGAGTTCAGTTTACATCTCCCAAAGTAACTACAAACTGACCTGGCTCAGGGTTGGTTTTGTTTCTTCCTGCTGTAGTTCTTTCACTTTTCATGGAGTTCTTAACCTTTCGTTGAACCAGTGACTTAAAGCAAGAGTATAAAGAGGTGGAGGAATAAGAATGAAGATAATACTGTTACCTTATGCTGTGGACCTAACTTGAGAAATGATTGTGACTATTTCATTTCCCCAAAAAAGGCCATTTTCTATAATTCCCAAGTTAGAAGATAGGTGGATATGACCTAATTGATAGACATGTCCTAGCTAGAGTAGGAAAAGGAACTGAAAAAATTACATAATCTGACCAAATTTGTGTCTTACTGGACTAAGCAGTAGACTCCAGTTTAGTATTTAAACTGTAGATCAAAAGAAAAAAAATGTGACAGGGGAACCAGACTCTGAAATGTTTTATCATTAAGTAAGTTCCACTTGTAAACTTAGAAGTGGATGACTTTTTTTCTCTTAATAAACTAGTTATTTTCCTGAAGCTAAGATATTAGCCAAGCACTAGCATCAAAAGTTGCAGTTGTTACTGTTGTGAACTGGGATCTTAACTTTCTATGTTGAATGATGACATATATTTTGCTCTACTTTTGAAAGTCAGCTATCTGTAGACCTAGAACCTAAGCACTTAGCCTTGTGAGAGGTACCTTGGAATGGTACAGGTAGCTTACTCTTGTTGTTGTGTTCTTCCTCAGACCCACTGAAACTGCTAAAGGATTGTTTGGAGGTTGAACTTTGTACCTTTTATCATGCAAATGATGTAATTCTTAATTCTGTGTGCAGTTCTGAGGCTGAGCTGTGGGAAAACCTCTTCCAAGGCCAAGTGAAAGGGCTACCACCAACCCTAGGGTTTTGTGTGAATGAACATGTAATGATTGAATCCAAGGGGATTATTCCTGTGAAAAAGGACTGCAAGAGTCGAACCTTGAATACTGTATAGTGAGGACTTAATGTTTTGTATTCGGTGAAGTGGTGTTCATATCTCTTGTCCTGTGGGGAAAAAATATTCTCCTGTAATAGCCTGACCCTCTTTTGAACTCTCTATATGTTTTGGACATTTTAAGTGTTCTGCAGGTTGTGTATTGTTCCGCTTCCTGAATTTTTCCCACCTGGGGACAAATTATCATTTTAAATCAGAAACTTCATTTGTTTATTTTAAATTCTTGCCAGTAGTTGTGTAAAGTGACCACGAACACTGCCTTGATTGTGCAGGGGAATGACTTGTTTGGCTAAAATATGAGATGGTCCTTTCCTGGAAAGAAATATTTCTTTCCTAATCTCATATGCCAACTGGATTTTTTGAATTACTCTAGGTTTTGGTGCCTCAGCTGTCATAGTTCCTTCTTGCATGGTTTGCAGAGGTCACGTAAAAGAGAGTACATGCAGTAACATTTAATGACAAATAGAACGGTAGCTTTGCTTTATTCTTTGAATTACTGCTGCTTACTGCCAGTATGTGGTCCTACCAATCCCAAATCTTCATTCTACCATAGAATATTTCTTTTTATTAGCCATGTATATGTCTTGTCAATATTTTTTTTCTTGGTTCTTTACTTCCCACTAGTTTACTTTTTTGAGGTCTGCAGTGTCTTCACCTTAGTTGTTCACATTTGCCTCTAAACAGTCAGAACACTTTTACCAGCTGTGCATTTCAAATCCTTCAATGACAGCTAATGTGTTTATTAGTTGTGTACTCACTTTCCTGATAAGGTATTCTACAATCATAACAAGTTAAATGAGTGACTTACAATGTATAGCTATTTGTTTGCTCTTTGACTAGTTACAGAGAAACAGCTTGTTCTAAGAAAACAAACTGTATTTCTGAATTACTGCAATATTGCCAAGCTAAAGCTACCACAGGTTACTGAATTTTGTTCCTGAATTCTGTAGGTAAGGTTGTCGTTCAACTTCCATTATTACTTCTAATTGGCATCTGTGGAGAGGTTCTTTGAGAAAGTTTGGTTTGATCTGAATTGTACCTTTCATACTCCACTAATGCATGCCTCACCTTTTCAGGGAAAGTTAAATGAAAGTCCTCTTACATGTTTTTGAGCAACTGGAGGTTTATTATTATTTTTAAATCTAAGTCCACAAATCAACATTATAAAACATTTTCTTTCATCCTAATGAGTACCTTCTGTGGTTCCAAGAAAGGCATTTGTAGATTTGGAGTGTAGTTAGTCTTTCAGAGTGGTCAGAAGGAAGCTTATAGCTAATACTCTTTTCTCATGTTATTTTTCCTCTTTGTTGCTTTCTTTGCAATAAGAAAGTCTCCTCTTGTCTCCCTGTTGATCGGTCCCTACCTTTTGCTGTTCACGCCTTGATTTGAATACATACCAGCCTTGTACAGCTGTAAAAATGAGGAATGATACGATCTCCCCCATCTTCCTGCTCTATATGTTTTAATTGTAGAGGTTTAATTTTTGGAAGCTATGATTTTTTTTGGCCATCAATTCTAGCCTTTAAGTCCACAAATAGAAGATTTTGTAGAGGAGGTGAATAGTGTTCCTGCTATGCTGCTCTTGCAGAGTAATAAACTGCAACACATGTAGAGCAAGAAATACAGATGCTTATCACGTATGGGTGCTTACTCTTAAGATTGGTCTGGAAAGGAAATCTTTGGCTCCTGCTCTGCAAGAAAGGATGGTCAACAAACCCATTCATGATGGAGTAGGATTAAGGCAAAGTTTTTCACTTCACAAGCGTAAGGCAATAAAATTACTTTCAAATGGCACAAAAGAGATTCATTTAGCTTATGTGGGGTAACTTAGATGAGGCAGACGAAATCAAGAATCCAAAGAAAGATAAGGAAAGGAAAATGATAAAAAAAAAAAAAAACCCAAAACCATGGAAATGAGCTACTGTGAATACAAATCAGGGTGTGATGTATGAGAGAGATCATAAAAGGAGGAAAAGGTGATGCCAGTGCTAAAATGGATCCTTTTCTATTTAGTTTTCTAGCCTGCCTTTTGATTTTAAAGTAATCCATTCTCTGTTAAGCACCAATAAGGTTCCCTGTGTTCTGTTTTTCACTATTATATTTGGCTTTTGCTTTCTGAAGAAGGTCTGTCATTTATCAGCTTTTGCACTTGTGTTATTTGCAGGTTTTTTTCCTTCAGTGGGAATCTGAAAAATGTGGATATTTGTGAATATACCTTTGGGGGTGTGTGTTGCGTGTGTGTCATAGGTAACAGTTCATCTATTTTAACAAGGCCGGGATATGGCAAGCTAAATTTCAAAAGAAATCTGAAAATATTATGAGATTGACATTATCTCTTGGGGTTTGTTTTCTTTTTCCTCCCTCCTTCAGTTCACGTTGCCTGCAGCATTTTACAACTCTCTCCTAACAAATGATTAAGACAGGTAACGCTGAACTTCCCAGACAAGCTGCTTGGCTGTCAAGTGTTGTCTCCATTGACTCAGTGCACAAGCAAGCACATGCTGTAGAATTGGCATCCAAATAACCAGACAGGCTGTCCCTATTGACAATTGCTTTTGCCTCAGCGTATGTATTGTCTTCTTAGATTATCCCATCTGCAGCTGCTTCAGCTCTGATGCCACGTCATCATTTTACTTGCTCCAGTGGTTCCTCTTCAACAACCGAACTCCATCCTTCATGAATGGCATCTCCATGTCTGTGCCAGAACAAGCTCTTCAGCTGCTTATGGTTCCTCCTCTGATGACATTATTTAAACAATATCTTCAAGGGATGCCAGACTACTCTTGCCTTTGATCATGATTCTTTTTTTAAAGCTCACTGCACTTAAAACTGCAAGATAATGGTGCCCTTCAATACAGGATGATAGGGAGTACAGAGAAATTAAATTCTTCTTATGAACCTTTAAAAATGGCTTGCATCAGTGTGCTTTAAAGCACTGTCTGTGAATTTAGGAGCCAGGAAAACACTCAGGATTTAGAAAGATAATAATAGCAGTGGTAAAACCTGTAACAAAACTGCAGTAAAATCCTAACAGAATAGAATATTCCAGGTTCCAAGTAATTGCTACACTTGCAATTTATGTGGAAAACAGTCTCCCTTTTGATTCAGATTCCTTTGTAAAACTCATGACTTCTGTATGCTGCTAGAGCTAGTACATGGAGCAAAGGATCACACAGGATAACTGGATGCCTTGTGACTCTGCCTACAAAATCATGCGTTGGAACTGCTCCGTCAGTCTGCTTCATGGCCATGTGGTTTTGGTTTTCCACAGGTGAAATTAGAAATATTTTAATATTTCTGGAATTTACATCTTTAGCTAACTGTACGTATTATTATTACAGGCTGTAGTCAACAAGAGATTTGCTCACTTGGTTCAAAATGTCATAAAGATTCACTATATCCAAAGCTGGGCTGCAGCTGAAGGTTTAAATGTTGAGATTCCCCAAGGAACAAACCAAAGTTTTCCTCATCTCCTTCCTTTCAAAGGTATTCTCAAGACACACTTAATGAATCATGCAGCATACACGAAATGTTTTCTGTTTTCTTTTACATAAGCTGAGGAAACGTGTACACAATCCCATCACTTCCTTCTCTGCAGTGTTGACCTCAGATGGGGAATACCTTCTTCATAAACTATGTTCCCACTGCCAAGCCATTTTGAGTGTTCCTATTATGAGGGCTTTAGTTTCTTATGGAACTGAGACATGCTGGTTATGATGCTGGAATGAAAACACATCTTCACTTCTGTCTTACTTGAAGTCAGTATTTACTGAAAATGCTAGGAAAAAAACATTTAAGAGCAATGCTTCCGAAATTTCTCTTAGAAAGATTTTTGCATTGTGTTCAGTTGATTATTTTATGATGGGGTCTGTCCTCTAAGAAAAATTGTTTAAATGGCTGCTTGGTTTAAAAAATGTCACAGGGTAAATGTGTTGCATCTTAAGTATGGTGATTAATATGTCTTAGGGTCTTTATTGTCTTTCATATTTGGCTTTGCAACTCTATCTCTTTATCTAAAATAACAGTGTTCTAAAATCTAGGAGTGGCAGCAGGAGAACTGTTCTATACTTGTTTTTTCCATTTTTATCCTTTAGCTATGTGTAAGAAAAAGTTAGTGGATCAAAGATAGGATTAGTACTTCATTCCAGACAGAATCTTTTCTTTTTAGTTTAAAATAGGAGTTTGGAGATGTACTTCAGTTCTTCTGGAATCCAAGGTGGCTTCCCAGCAATGAGCAAGCCCTCTGTAGTTCAGTGTAGACAAAATGCATAAACGTGGATATTTCAGAGACCTTCTGAATTGAGCTTTTCTTCCTCTCTGCATGAATGCTAATTTTCATATTAATTTTATGTGATCCTGCCCTTCACTCTTGTTTTCTCCCGTCCCTGGTTTGTTCAGAGTACCAGTTGCCTGTTCCCTTTCCCCTAAATTGCGGGTGAATTTTGTTTTGCTGTACTAAGATCTGTGATGATATGTGATGCTCTGACATGGGGAGAGAGTGTGTGGACTTCCATTTTCGTTTCATAGTGTGCTCTATTTACAGTACAGTGTAGCAGTGGAAATTATCATTGCCTACTTACCTGGAAGTCTCTTGGAAGTGATAAATTACTTCTTAAAAGAGTTACCCTCTTTGAGGGATTTAAACAAATTGAAGTACCATTGTCACAACTTCTCAGCTGTTCAAATACAGTGTCCTTAAGAACTTCATGAAAACGGTAAGGGTATGTAAAGGAGCAGATTACCAGTTGCTCTGTGTAGGAGGCAAATACCTGTTCCGGCAGAAAATGTAAACTTAGAAATCTGGGCTGACTGACTTAGACACAAACTCATCAATATTTCCTTCTAAGATCAGTACTGAAATCACAGGATCTTGATGTGGCATGTGTTCACTGCCAGCCGATGTAAACATGTTCATCTTCAGGCAGCATAGTACAGGCATGTAAATGAAACACGTTTGAATCATATGGAATGGTTTGGGTTGGAAGGGGCCTTAAAGCCCATCCAGTTCCACCCCTACTGTCACGGGCAGGGACACCTTCCACTAGAGCAGGTTGCTCCAAGCCCCTGTGGGGCTGTGACCCCTGCCAGGGAGGGGCCAGCCACAGCTCCTCTGGGCACCCTGTGCCAGCGCCTCAGCACCCTCCCAGGGAAGAATTTGTTTCTAATATCTAATCTAAGTCTCCCCTTTTTCAGCTTAAATCTATTGCCTCTTGTCCGGTCATTACAGGCCCTTGTAAAAAGTCCCTCTCCAGA
>NW_009929711.1:32902-35859 GCF_000696875.1 Nestor notabilis | reverse complement strand
GCCTCCTTCATGGGTTGACCCCCGGAGGAGAAAAAAAACATACATAGTTGCTAAAAAATTTCATTATGTACCTTCCAAAGTATAGGGGTGATGACCACGCTGGGAATGCAAGCCAGACCAGTTTCATGATCAATGAGTCTATTGTATTACAAGTCATTACCATGAAGTACAATGAAACAATAGCCCTAGCCCAGGCCCCCCAGCTGATGAACACTAAAACCGAAAATACAGTCTGTAAGGTACAACATGCTGAAACTCTGAGATCAAGCGCAACAACTCTGAGAGCCAATAAATCAGCATTGTGACGAGTGACTGTTAATCCAGAACAATGAATGCTTATCACAAATATGATTAGACACACTCTGGTCAGATCTGTTGTTATCTCAACCCTTTGTGCCCCACGTTGGGCACCACAAGAAACTGTTGTGGTTTAAGCCCAGCTGATAACTCGGAACCACGCAGTCGCTAGCTCACTCCTCCCCTTTTTCCTCCCCCCCATTCCTGGAGGGATGGGGAGGAGAATTGGAAGAATGTAACTCTCATGGGTTGAGATAAGAACAGTCCAGTAACTAAGGTATAATACAAAACCACTACTGCTACCACTAATAATAATAATGATAAGGGAAATAACAAGGGGAGAGGATACAGTTGCTCACTACCCGACGACTGATACCCAGCCCGACCCAAGCAGCGATCTGGGCCTTCCGGGTAACTCCCCCTAGTTTATATACTGGGCAGGACGTTATTTGGTATGGAATACTCCTTTGGCCAGTTTGGGTCAGATGTCCTGTCTCTGCGTCCTCCTGGCTTCCCCTCCTCCCTGGCAGAGCATGAGACTGAGAAAGTCCTTGGTCGGAGTAAGTATTACTTAGCAACAACTAAAAACATCAGTGTTATCAGCGTTGTTCCCAGGCTGAAAGTCAAAAACACAGCACTGCACCAGCTACAAAGAAGGAGAAAAAATGACTGCTGTAGCTGAACCCAGGACAGACCTCTAGAAGTCTGTGGTCTAACCTCTTGCTCAAAACAGGGACAACTAGATCTGGTTGTTGAGGGTCTTGTCCAGTTCAATACCAGACATCTCCGAGGACAAAGAAACCACAGCTTGACTGGGGACCTGATTCCAGTGTTTGACCACTTCCATGGTAAAATCTTTTTTCCTAGTATCTAATAGGAATATCTTCTGTTGCAACTTGTGCAGTTGCTGTCCCTGAGCCCTTGCTTCATAAGGCTGAATAAACCCAGGTGTCACAGTCACTTCTAGTAAGTAATGTGCTTCAGCCCTCAACCACCTTGCTGGTCCTCCACTGGACCAGCTGCGGTATGTCAGTCACTTTGTTGTATATACCAGGGAGCTGAAAAGAGACCTCAGCTAAGCAGGACTCCTTCATGTCACTCACTTTCATTAGGCATGAGTAAAAGATTTTTTTTTTTTTTTTTTCGAGAATATCAAAAGACCTGCCTTACAACCAGTGTTCTTCCTTCCAAAAGGGCCAAGCAAATAAGGTCAGAGAAGAATTATAAGGAAGACAGCCAGTATGGAATGACCCTTTTCTTTGTTATGCCCTACTGACCCTTCGTCCTGTCTCAATTTAATCTCTTCTTTCTTTCCTGTGACCAGCACATGCTTGAACCCTCCAGTGTACACTCATCTCCTGCTGGATTTCAACTTTGGGGCTGCTCCAATAGGCTCAGAGCCTACCCTGGTGATGCTCCTGCTGGAGAACAAGGGTGTGGTGCCTGTGGAGTGGTAAGCAATGCTCGGGGGAGCTCAGCCTTCTTTCTGGAGTCTGTCAGGGGGTATATAAGTGCTCACAGGGACTGTGAGATGTTTGCAAGGTTAACAGAGTGTATTTTGTAGGTGCAGCTTGTGTTGTGGAGCTGCAACTGAGATCTGTTAGTAGGTCTGCATGGGGAAGCAAGCAAGGAATGTCAGAGGGGTCTATAGATCAGACCTGGCAAAATGTGATGTGTATCCACCAGCTAGGCCAAGCCTGGCTGGACTGAATATGCTGACTATGGCCCCAGGGAAGCTGGGTGTCTCTTGCTGACCAACTGACTGGTTCGTAGGGCCTTCCTGTTTCCTTCTGATCAGAAGATGGAGATGGAGCACTGGGCAGAGGATGCTGAGTTTAGCTCCTGTGAGCTGCACCAGATGAGAATTCAGGATAACCAGCTCTTCTGTGTTTCCCCAAAGTCAGGAAAACTTCTTCCAGGACAGCAGGGATCTATCCAGCTTTCACACAGGTGATGGCAACTACTTGTACTTCACAGCCTCATGCTGTGTGCCAGGACAGCCTCTGCCATCACAGTCCCCTCTGTTTCCATGCCAGATCCTTTCCCTTCACACACCCCTTGCCCAGCAGAGATTGGGCAAGTAAAAAGTCCCTGAGCATGTCCTGTTTCTGGACTCCACAAAGCTTGTCTTCCTCAGGGGGATGTTGTTAGTGTCCTTTAACACTGAGGCATGAGAGACATTTAACCTGACATGCTGGGGACACTGGTCTGCCTTGACCTGCCAGTTGAGGAGACAAACAAGATGCTGCACTTCCTGTGGCTTAGAGTAAACAGTGATATTTTTGTCATCAGCTAGAACTGCTAGCCCTTGTGTGCCTCTGGAGGGTATGAAGAAAGCTGACACCTCCCCTTTCACAGCAGACCTGATGTGTGAAGTATTGGCATTTCAAATGGCATTAGCCTAGAAACTTGGGTCCCTAAATGGGTGTATGACTAAAATCAACATTGCATCACTCATTCCCACCCAAATACAACAGTTCCCCTCCCTCTCTCAATGGTCCTTATGCAACAGTGGTTCTTTAGCTGGGAAGTGAATTGTCTCTAATGTACTGTGTGACCCTGATTCTATCACCCTCGGCACAAGGTTGGTTTCTAATGTTTTCCTCTGTCTCTTCTTTCACTGCTAGACACGATTTTACTGGTATTGATCACCTCCCTGT
>NW_009929711.1:21692-32871 GCF_000696875.1 Nestor notabilis | reverse complement strand
CTGCTGAAGGTTTCCTATGGCCATGAGATTCTGGTAAGATAGCAGGTGTCTCTTGCTTCTGTTTGCAGAACAGCAGCAGGTAGGAACTGAATTAAAATCCCCAGAAACTGCATGGCATGTAGGAGGCTGTGGCTTGCCCCTGTAATTTACACTGGCCAGGCAGTAACAGAGGGACAAGCAGAGACATAAAACCAACATCCTGACAAACTCATGGTTTCAGCACAGTGTGCTGTGCCAGTGCACTGGCAAAATGGCCCTTGGATCTAGCATCTGCTGGTTTTCCCAGTAAAAGGATGATGATTATTATTATTGTTGTTGTTGTTGTTTGTTATTGTTGTAGTTATTATTAGTGTTATTACTATTATTATGTTTGTTTGTTTGTTAACCTTTGTATTTT
This sequence comes from Nestor notabilis, assembly GCF_000696875.1. Classification (NCBI taxonomy): domain Eukaryota; kingdom Metazoa; phylum Chordata; class Aves; order Psittaciformes; family Psittacidae; genus Nestor; species Nestor notabilis. The sequence goes on along the minus strand of NW_009929711.1, from coordinate 32,474 downwards.
ATTGGTGGTGTTAATACAGAATTGCTTCCTCCTCCAAGCCAGCTTGAAGCCCAGACCAGCCTTCCTGGGTTTACAGTCCCTGCATGCTTTCCACACTCAAGCATTTCTGTGCTTGCTTCCCCTCATTTTATCTGCCTCACCATGAGTTCTTCCATGCAGTGATCCTGGAGCTCAGATCTGCAGCCCATCATACTTCTCTCCTACACAGCTTTCCTGACTCTCTCCATCTCATCATCTCTCTGTGCTCTTCAGTCCTGGAATGTGCTTTTCTCCAAAAGTACCACCTGCTCTGGATGCAGTTTGGGCATACACAGTCCAGCACAGGGTGACATAGCATCCTCCAGCTCTAAGGTATGGAGGCAGCTGCTTCCCCCGGCCCAGAAGGTACTCCCTGCATTCCTGGCTGGTTGTTCCCAGCACAGCCCTGATGCCTTTGTCCACCCACTTATTTCTCCTGCCAGTGATAGAGGAGCTTTCTATTCATGCATCCTGCTTCGTTGCTTGCTAAAGCACCCCACACCTGATCTGTAGTGTGTTTTCCCTGAGCATTTTCTCAGGCTTGGAACTCTTTTCTCTCTCTTCCCCCTTTCTCAAACTGTCATGTAGAGTCAAAGTCACCCTTGTGCTCTGTGGGGCACAGCTCATGCCGAGCTGAGCCTTCCTTTCTGTCTCTGAAGTTTCCTATAAGACCATTGTGTTCACACATCTCTTCTATTTTTCTTTTCTTTCAGGACTGTTGTCAGCTGAAAATCCAACCCTTTGACCAAGCTGTTCAAACAGTGGCTTAACTGTGCCTTCCCTCAAAGCCCTTGGACAGGCTCCCTGTACTCTGCCTGCCTGGCACAATCCTGAGAGTGGCTGTGAGCATTTCACCAGCTGGCCAGTGAGGGAATAGGCTTTGGAGCACCAGAAGCTTGCAGGGCACACATCCTCTCTTGTGACATAGACAGTGGCTTTGGCAGCTATTAGAGGCCACCACCCTACCTCATGTTGCCACTGCAGAAGGGGCTGAAAAAGCATGGGAGGTTCTGGGGATGATAAAAGATCCCTGGGTGCATTGGAGCTCTGGGCAATATGAGCTGCAGAGGCTAATCCAGACACCTGGAGCAGTGCAGGCAGTCACAACCTGCAGGGATGCGCAGAGCCAGTGGGAGTAGAAAAGGCTCCTCCCTCTGCAGAGAGAGCAGTTGAGGGACTGTACACAGTGTGCCTTCTGTCCTTTCAGTCACAGCATGAAAGGCACAGACCTGCCAGATCCCATGGCAGAGACTGCCCTAAGCAAGCTCACATGCCGGGGTTGAGCAAAGCATCATCTGGGAATCCGATGAAATGTGCAGAACATATGCTAACCTTAGGGGAAGATAACCTTGGGGTAACATTTTGGGTACTGTCACACCAGAAGTTCAGCTTTGGAAATTTGAGAAAGCACCAATAGGCAGAGGTAGAGACCATTGGGCTGGGGTACTGCTTGGTCATTCTGTCAAATCCCAAATTGCCTGCCTTCAGAGCAGTGATGCAGTTGCCAGCTGCAAGCCACTGCCTCATTTTTTGAGAGGTTCAAATTCACTTCTGAGATGGTTCTACCCATGTGGCCAGATTTTGACCTCCCACTCCTCTGCTTCCCCAACAGAGCCTGTCTGCTTCATCTTCAGGAGGAGCTCCCTCGTTATTACTCCTTCCCCTCCCTGTGGCCAACTTTCAGTCCTGTGATGTGGCTGCTCTGAACGACCCAAACTGATTTCCCATTGGCAATTTTTTCTGGCTGCAGGATGAAACTTCTGTGGGACTTGTGTGTTATCCAATTCCTTGCACAGTAGGGAAATGGGGCCTCTTGCTGCCTAATACTCTCACAGGTTGTCCTTTCCCTCACTGCCATAGCCTGCCTGTAAGAGTGCAGCTGTGACCTTGTTTCACAGCTCCAGGATCATTTGGCCAAGCAGAATCTGCAGCCCTCAGCAGTTTTAGTAGGAAAAGCTCAGCCAGCTGCAGGTGTTGCAGGATGAGGTAGGCTGGTTCCCAGAACTCACTGGAGAGAAAGGCTGGATTCCCAGGGAGAATCCCTGAGCACACTGCATTCATAAATTGGAAGTGTTTGTGCTTTGCCTCAGAGCTGCTAATTAGGTTTTCTGAGATGCTGTCACCTGCACCACATGTTCTCCAGGCAACTCTGTTCCTTTGGGAATCTGATATCCCTGTCCTCTCATGCTCTAAGTCATTGCTGTGAGACAAAATCTGTGTACTATGGAAGGTGAGCCAATTGCAGTAGGTCTTCACTTTTCTCTGTTTGTCTCCCTTTAACTGACAGTCCTCTAAATCTTGCATCTTGTGTCTATGGAAATTGGTGGCACCATTTCCTCAGTAGTTGTGGTCTGGTGGAATCCAAGTTAGGTTTTTTGACCAAAGTAATACAAATGGGTGTTTTACTCACAAAGCTCAGGAAGGTTCCTGTCCCTTTTTGCCTTGCAGTTTGAAAGCATCAGCTTTTGTCCTCCTCCTATTTGCAATTCATCTGGCTTGCTGAGGCTCTCAGGAAGCTGAATGCTCATGTAGTGCTTTGAAAAGATCCCACATGTGACCTTGTTAGTGTTGTATTTCTGGTCCCTTCTCCCTCTTCACTTTGCTCATGGAGCTAAACCAGAATGGGTCATTTTAGAGGAACTGGCATTCTCTGCTCTTTTTTAAGCAGCTGATACACTATCTCCTGCAGGGATCTGTCCAAGGCATTTACCTGCCAATGCAAGTATCCTCTCCATCTTCTGAATATGCACTTGAAAAATAGCCATGCTTTAGGCTTAGCTAATCATGAATTGCAGCAACTTATGTCGCTTTGGCACATGCAGAGACATTACTAGCTCTGTGACTGCTTTGCAGCCTCTGCCTCAAGGCAGACAGCTCAGGGGTGCTTTGGAGTGATCCTGCAGGAAATCATGCATCGTGACTCATTTCCAGCCTGGACTGCAGTTTTCTCAAAATGCGGAATCCCATGTCTCTTCCTTTCCATGAAATTGCTCTGCGAATCTCTCTGCTTTGCTTGAAGTGCCTTGGTGGCTTTGCTTGGTGGCTGCTTTCCTGTTGATCATTACTTGACTGCTTAAAATTCAGCTGGGATCTTCTTGCGGCTTTTGGACTGTTAGACATATTCTTGGAGCAGAATGTCCTCCAGAGTGAAGACATCCAGATGGTCCTTTCCAAGAAGAAGCCATTACTTACCTAAAATCCTGTGTTTCCAAAGGATTTGGTTGTCACAGCTGCATATTCTCTTACGTACAGTCCAGACACTTTCATTCATGGAGAATTTCTACCATATACTTGCACAGAGAAACACTGAGGCTGGTGCCTGACACAGCAGAGAGAAAAGTACCTTCTCTCTGAAACAAGATGCAAACCTTTCAGAGGAGAGCCAACAGTTGAGTAGGCTCTCCATCTCCTTGCTTTTTTCTTAGGAAACACTCTCCTGGTATTACCAACTTAAATCTGTAACTGTTGTCCTCAGCTTGCAAAGTCCTTCAGAGTCCTTGTGCAGTTTTTCATGATGGGACCAAGCTCCTGTGAGAAAGTGACTGTCTTTGTTTCCACTGTAGCTGAACTTCAGCGGTGTAACGGTGGAACAGGGCCAACAGTATATTCATTTTACATCCTCTAAGCACCTCTTCACACCCGTCGCCATTGGGACCTCCCACCCCCCCCCACAGGTGAGCATCCTTGGGCCAAACCCAGCAGCAAGTGGGGGGAAGGAGCTAGTGTTACTGTGTCTCAAGGACAAGCAGTATCCCAGGCATTTCCCAGGAAAGAGAATGGCCTCCACAGGAAAGCATCACAGCAGAGCTTTGAGACTAGCAGAGTCTGGAAATGGCTGCTGGGATGACAGCAGGGAAAGTACCTTTCACCATCTCCAGTTTGACAAGATTTTACTTTCACTCTAGCCAGAATGCTTATGAGGTGTGTTGGGCTATCCCCTTATTCTCTTGCATTGGATCCGAGTGAAAACTTGTCTACCTGCTCCAGGCACTCTGGAAATAAATCATAATTAGTTTTTTAATAAATTAATTAAACTTCCTTAAGCACTTATTCAGCAAAAAGGCAGCTTTGATTTTGTTCTGCCTAATTTACTTGAGAAATGAACAAGTCTGAATTGAATTAAGATCACTTTAATACGAGTGGTTTTGCATTTCAAGTAATCCACTTTACAGTGATCCCATTAGCTAATTTGTATTAATTTTCTCCTAGACTGAATTTGCAGGGCACCACTTGGAGAGGCACTGTAGTTATCAATGTACGTGGGTGGTGATAAACCTTCAGAACAGTCTCCTATTGGAGCCTTAGTGATAAAGCTTGGTACTATGAGGTCTCCTCATTCTTAGGAGACCAGCTGCCTAATTAATTATTAATGCTTATCTGAGTGCTCTGGAGAAGTGTTAACTTGTGTTGAACTTGTGCATGGTATAAGAAGCTCTGCTCTTGCTCACTCCAGATTTATGAACTCTACAATGGCGGCTCTGTGCCGGTGATATTTGAGGTTCAGCTGGACAAGGTTATGAAGATCCAGAAGGAGAATTTTCAGCATCCTGTGTTTGTCTGCCTGAATCCCAGAGGTGAAATCCTCCCTGGCGTAACAGGCCACATTGAGTGGATCTTCTCACCACTGGAAGCTAGAACATACTCGGTAAGACCCTCCTTGTGATTGACCGAAACAGCTTCTTTCTGTTGTTGTGTGCCTAAAACTCTTTAGATCTGTTAATGATGGTTGGACCATGTCATGCTAAAGCTGAATTGAGCTCCATTCCTCCAAGAAGCAGAGTCTTGAAAGCTAGTGAGTGGCTAGTCTGGTCAGGAAATGGAGCAGATGATAGATTGTTAACCTCTTAAGTTTCTTCTTCCTAAAGAATAGGTTTCTTCCATAACCAAAGTCATCCTAGTACATATTTTTCAAGGATCAAACAGTGCCTGAGGGTATCAACAGTATCTGATCAGATTTGTGGTTCGTTCTTGGCCTCCACTAACCTCACCAAAGAGGCTGAAGTTGGTCCCTTTTATCATTGCACTGTACGCTGCTGCAGACCTCTGCAAACAGTGTTCCCAAAGACCTTTGTCCCAGGCTGCTGCAAGCAGGCAGGACCAGAGCTGGAGCACTACTTATTGTCCCACTCTGTGGTGGATGCATGGAAAAATAAATAAATTTAAAACTCCAACTTTTGCTCCAAGAGGGACTCTCTTCCCATCTCATAGTTAGCAGGGAAGGGCAAGGCCTGAAAGAACAAAAGACTGGATTTCTCTTCATTCATTCATGTGTTGTATTTAAACTAGACCATTAGCAAGTACATTAGCTTATTGCACATCTCTCTCAAATATGACTCTGGACTTAAAACTCTGTTCTTGTCCAAGGCAGGTTGATGTTCCCATCCACATCCTGGGGGGTGAATCAGCTGTGATCACTTTCAAGGGAGAAGGCTACCATCCAAACACCATAGAAGAGACTGCTGTATCCAGTAAAGTTTTGCCTCCTTCAGTCTTTCCAGGTTCTACCAAGCTAACTGTGCCTGGGCAGGTAAGTCCAGATATGCTGACATGAGCAATATGGGCAATCCAGAAATGTAGGAGAGAGACTGAAATATGCAAGTGGCCCCATCTAGCAATAGCCTTTGCTGCAGAAGTGTTCATTTGCCATGAGATAGAGTAAGGTATTTCCCTTCCAGCAGGTCATCTAGAGCTTAACTCACAAAAGCAGTTGTTCTGAAAGGTGCTGTTTTTCCTGCTTGCTGCTTCCACTGCCATTAGAACCAAAAAGGCTTTAGAATTTGTTCATGTTCTGAGTTTTCTATTAAAAATTACCCCTCCGTCACAGCTAGCTTTCTCATTGGCACCTACAACACCTTTTTCTTTGGCAATTCATTCACAAAAAAAGCATTATGCTCCTGACATACCCTACCAGGGCTTGGCTGCTACCACCTCACAGCTAAACTCAGATGATTCATAACTTGAATGCAGACTACAGGATAGTCACTCATTCAGGCACATGCTGAGGAATGCACATGTTTAACCTGTCACTGGCTCAGCAGGAGCTTTTTTGGCCTGGCCTGAGCTGGCCTGTAAGCCTGGAAAAAATCTGTTGTTAAATTGACCAACAGATTTATTCATTACCCACAGTGTAATGAATCAGCATTAAACAGCATCAGCAGAGGCATAGTCCAGGCAGGTAAAGGATTCATCCTTGGTGACATCAGCACGCCTACCTTGGAGCGCAGCCATAGCTACCTATGCTCTTTGGCTTCCAGCAGGGCAATTGTGTTCCTGGGTACAGCAAAGAGATGATTAAAAACCTGTCTCAGGCTGCCAATGAAGATGCCATTCCACAAGGCTCTGATGTCTGTAACCAAGAGTCATTAGCTTCTATAGTTATCAGTGCAATTAATTGGAGTTTGCTTGGAGAATGGGATAGACTAGTAGCAAGGTGCAGTAGGGACCAGTTTCCCAAAACTCACATTCAAGTTGATGATGATTTGGACAAGGACATATGTCATGTGTTTGCCAACTGAAGTAGGAAAAGGCCTGGCCTGCAAGTGCTGCAGAGGGAATCTGAGTGCTACTGGTACTCTGTGCCCCAGCAGCAGCGTTATGTCCTATTCATTGCTCATTCAATCCCACTGCAACAGAGCTGTCCTCTTGGTGTAAAGAGTCATTGTAACCAGAGCAAAAATGAGAGAAATGTAACATTCACTGAAGTTGTTATGGTAAAGGTAACTGGCAAATATCATCTATCAGCTGCTGGAAAACATAAAGATGACTGTGTGATTGCCCTTCCCCAATGGCCACATCCTATCTTCCTTCCCTGTTATTCCTCCTGGTTTCACCTTGCTTCCTGCAGGCAGCCACCTTGTCCCACAAAAGGATTTGTTTTGGAAATATCCCAGACTGCACTAAAGCCAGTCGACTTGTCTTTCTCAACAATATCTCAGAGAGCAAGACTGTTGTGTTTGCCTGGCAGATAAGCACCTGTAAAGACAAGAGGGTGAGTCCTTCTCTTCCCTCTACAGCCTTCTTGCCCGTCTCTGTTGTGCCCTAAAAGCACCTTACAACTCCATTTTCAACCAGACACTCAGAAACAGTCCTAAGGAATTGGCTTTTGTACCAGCTGTTGAAAGGAAAGGGCAGAGAAGAGTGAAGGCAAGTGTCAGGATAGGTGGGGAAAGACAGGAATTCAGAGGGAAATCTCAAAACTCCAGTGAGGATACGTGAACCTGGAACTACAGGATGCAATAATGGACCTCAGGACCATGTTTACCAGCAAAGTCCATGGTTGTTCTTGCACTGTATCAGCTGCATCTCACTCATGTTACATACCCATGAGAGGGGAGAGGGGAGAATTCCCACAGTCCTGTGTTTCCTGCAAAGACAAGAGACATAGGAAGGTCCCAGAACAGTGAAACAGCTCCTCTGTGGCTTGGGCTTGTTGCTTATTTTTTTCCCCAGGTGTTACAGATTGCTCCAGAATCAGGGGTTGTGCAGCCTGGAGAAAGCATCCCCTGCTTCATCACACTGCAGCCTTCAGGGTCTGCTTCCTTCTGCAGCACAGATCTGGTGTGTGAGGTGAGACCGGAGAGGTACCTGTGTATTACCATCACCTGGGCATGTCACTACAGTTCCCAAATGGCTGCCCCCAGCAGTCAGCTGCCTGCTGCCTCCAGCTGAAGGAATTCTACTTTGCTCCATAATGCTGGCTGGTGTTTCTCATTCCTGAAGATACTGAGCTGCATCTTTCATGATGCTTTAAGTGTCTGTGTGGCTCATTAGATGAGGTGTAATTGTGAAACATGGCTTTGTGAGCTGAACCCAGCTACTAGAACTCATAGTTTGAATGAGAGTAGCTTTCAGTGGATGTCAGAGACTGAAGTATCTGCAAAAAGCAAGTCTTGCTTCTGTAATATTAATGAGGGCACAGACTTGCAGTAGTGTCCCTCTGGACACTTGTTCTTTGGCAAGAGATTGTGTCTTCTCTGTATCAGTCTTACAATAATGGTTCTCTCCCTTCCTGCTACTGGAAGGCATGGAAAGGCTTCTAGCTGGGACCTCCTGGAACAGAGGAACTGGTGACAGGCATGGACTTGAGCCAAAGACTGTACTATTTGCAGCTCCTTTCTAGCCCTGCTCACTCCAAAGATGGTTTGCTTCATAGCTATATATCCAGGAGTCCCTGATTCAGTACAAGAGAGAGCTGCAGGAGTGGGAAAAGGAGAAGGCACGGCAGGCTGTGGAATTCACTATCACAGAGAAGGACCTGGGGAAGCAAAAGTCACCTGCAAGGGTAAGTGCTGCCATAACTTTACACCAGCATAACTGAGCACAGAAACAGCAGCCCGTGTCAACAAGAAATGTTCTTTAAGAAAATCTAGGCAAGTTGATAAATGGACATGAGATTCTGATCTATTCAAGATCTCGTAGCTGGTCTGTGGATAGTGGAAAAGGAGATGCTGGTTTAAAGCCAAGAATTGCCTTACAAACTCTGAAACTGCTAATGCTGTCTGAAATTTGGAAGTGCATGAGAAGCCCTAGGGGAAACAAAGCCAGTGCCTCTAGAAACTGATGACTGGATTTTGACTATGAATAAACACTGGATAGAAATGTGTAACTGCCAGTAAGAGTGTGGCCTGAGTGAAGAATGGGAGGATGAGGTCATTGACTCAGCTGGGACAAAGTAAAACAAAATCCTGGAGTCTTGTTCTGCTCCATATCTTTCCTATAAGACAATTTCTCTTTCTTCTCCCTGCCATCTCTCTTTCTTTTCAGAGGTCATCAGATTCTGCTGAGACAGAAATTCTTCGTGAATCCTCAGCTGTGATGAGGAGATACAAGGTAAGTCAGACCTGTCTCACCCGTAGTAGAATCAAAATGACTGCTTTAGAAAAGAGGCAGATGCTGGACATCATAGCATGGAAGCCTGGACAGAGAGCACAGCAGGATTTGTAGCTTCAAGGCTTTGGGAGACAGACTGTTTGGAGAAGCCAAAAGCAGCAGACTGATTGTGTCCTGTGGGCAGTAACTTTCCAGCTGAAGTGAACAGGAAGTGAAACTGGAACCAGATGTGCACCCATGGCTGGAGAAAGGGGGAAAGGTTTCAAATAAGCAGGAAAGATGCACACAGGGCAGTCAGTAGCTGGGCTGGTTTCACACTGTGGCCACAATGGAGTGTGTGCCGTGACAGAAAGCGGCAGGACCCTGGTGTGATGTGGTGCAGACTTTGTCCTCACTGCTAAAAGAGCTGTGCTCTGTGCCTCAGGAGAAACTGCAGGCCAGAATTGCTTTGAGTCAAGTGCCCAGAAAGTTTTAAAGCTCAGTTTGCCCCTCAAGTTTGCACAACTGTGACAGCTTTTCTAGCAGTTGTGGCAAGCTGTGAGACAAGGTCCCAGTGAATGCTCTGTAGAACTGCCTGGACCCAAAGGCAGAGCTACACTGGGTGTACAGCCATCCACAGGATGTGCTGTGGGAATGACAGGCCTTGTGGAGACGCAGCTAACCCAAGATGTGGAAGGGTTAAAGGGAAATGCATGAGGCTGGGCCTGAACAGATTGATTCAGCCGGGAGACGCAGCTTGTTACCTCAGGATTCCCACCACAGTAAGGCTGTAGCAGTGCTCCTGGGACCCTGCAGAGTGCCTCTGCATATCCTCAACTGTGCTGTGTGAAGGTATCAGCTCAGGGCAGCTGTAGCTTTGAACTGTCTGCTTTGTGCTGTTAGGTGTAATCAGTGATGCAGATCAAGGCATTCACTGGGATGAACATAAGGGAAAAGTAAAAGCAGTTTTATTTAGTCCAATAGGGTTTTTCTCCTAGTGATAATTTGGAGCCTGCAATCACCTGTTCTGTGTCTGGAGCAGTGAAGGCCTCTGGTCTCATTCTCAGAGGGTGAACAGTTATGTCTCAAAGGTCATTGGAGTCCTGCCACACCTGAGGGCTTCTCCAGAACTTTGTGGCATCCTTCTGGCCCAGGCTTCTGGACTAGTCCTGCTCTAAGAAACTTCCTCCAGACTGACTGCTGGTAATGGAGACCCAAACTGGCCCATGTAGTATGGCTGGAGTCAGTTCCTGGCTCCTTTTCAGACTCAGGAGACTATTTCCACATGCATTTCTGCACATCCCGGAGTTCCAAAGGAGTGGATAGGAATACAACAGCCCCAAGTACCCTGGAGAGACCTTGAAGTTCTGCTGACCCTCAGGTCTGGCATACTAGGCAGGGAGGATAGAGTGGACCTGATTCCCATCATGGCCACTTGTGCCTAATAGCAGAACTGCAGTGCTAAGATCATTCTGATGCTCTCTCCTGTCCAGGGTCTGGTGGCACTGGTTGCTGGGCTTCCCAGTTCTCAGGCCTGTGCTCACACCTACACCAGCCTATCTGTGGCCAAAGGAGCAGCTAAGTACCTGCCATTTCTTTCTCTCTAACAGACATTACCCCCTATTAAAAACCACCCTACGCCAAATCAGCCAGCTGGACACATTGACAGGAGGCGGTTGTTGGACAAAGCCACCTGGGTCTGGGTCAAACCAGAGCCTCCCAAGCCCATCCTCTTACACCTTGGTGTGACAGCCACGGCCTACTCTCTTGAGGACTTCTTCAACAACTTCACCTCCGACCTCCCCAAATACTTCTTGTCCTGGTAAGCTCTTTGGATTGGCATCTTCATCTGAGCCAGGGCTGCCCATGTTGTGTTCTGCACTGAACTTAGAGCTCTGCCCTGATCCCCTCCAGTGCCGCAGTATTAGGCAAGTGGTGCCTTCCTTTCCTCAGCAT
>NW_009929711.1:6796-21661 GCF_000696875.1 Nestor notabilis | reverse complement strand
CTTTCCCTCAAAAAGGAGATACTGTCAGAGCTCAGTGCTCCTCTCTCATTACAGTGTCCCTGCTGCTTTCACAAATGCAGCAGCTCCCACTCCTGCACTGCTCCCTGCTTGCCTGCAGTGCTGCTGCTCAAACGGGGATGCAGGTCTTTGGCAGTTTGGTTCTGCCACTGATAGAAGAATTCCTTATTTCGCAGGCCCTTCGGTGACCAGCTCTTGGAGACCACATTTGTGGATGGGAGAAGGGACAAAGACAGGATGGAAATGGGGCCCAAAAGGCTGGCCCTGGCTGCTGCTTCCAAACAGGAGTTGCAGATAGTGACTGACATACTCGCAGGTGTCATCAGGTGTGCATCCTTTTACCTCCACCTGGTTTGGAGGGGAGTGTGTACAGTATGGCCAGCCCTCTGCTAATCCCAGAGGAGTCTGTGCACTCCTGCTGTACCAGAATGGGGAATGCAGCCTGGCAAAGAGGGAACTAGAGCTCAGGCTCCATGGTGTGATAGCCAAAGGCAGGGTCTTGCTCTCTAGCTAAGGGTTGGGCCCATCTCTGTATAGTGAATAGTGTCACTGCGCAGGACACCAGGGCACTCTGCTGCCATGAGTTTGGGAACAGGCTGCACTGGGATTCACCTATTTTTTCTGTCAGCTGCAAAAATGTTAAGAACAAGTGCTGGGGAGGGAAAGGAAGTTTCCTTAGCTCAAGCCATCCTTCTGGCTCTCTCAGGCCCAGAAAGCAAGAAGGGACAGACTAAACATTGACATCAGTCATCTGATTTCCTGGGATTCACCCCTTATATGTTTGTCCTCCCAGAGGCCTCTTGGAGAACACCCAGCTCCATGATGCAATAAGAAGCACCCTGGATGAGCCCATTCCGTATTTCTCCCAGTTTCGGTGTGCAGAGTCAGCAGAGCTCCAGGACAGGAGACAGTGCTCCAGAGTCCCCTCCAGGGTCTCTGCTTCACCAGATCTTTACCCTAAGAAGGATGAAGAGAGGAAAGAAATGAGGCAGGAAACCTCTCCCAACAATGATTTGCTGGAGATTTTCCACCATGAACAGTTGAGGGAGCAGAAGGAGATGATAAGCAGGTGGGAAGCTGCACAAGCAAGTTAGCCATGGCACTTCTGAGTTGTTCTGTGTGTCCTGGGTGGAAATCGATGCTAGCCCACCTAGCCACCCTCTCCAGAGTGTGGTTTGTAAAGAGTGCAGGTTTGCTGTGTCTTGGGGTTGAGCCGTGGGCAGTGCCAGGGTGCTGTTAGAGAGTGATGTCTGCTTTACATTCGGACAGTCCTGGATGTATTAGACGTGAGTGCAGCGTGTGCTCACCTTAGCTTTTACTTTCAACTTGGATTTGCTGAGGCTGCTCACTGCTACAGGCCACAAGCATATGCACAAATATTAACTACAGCACAGCTTGGAGGGAGGAACCACTAAAACCACAGTCACCCAGCTCTGTCTGATGTCAGGTCCTGATACCAGCTGGTGGCAGCTCTGGGAGAAGGGTCAGCACCCCATTCCTTAAGTCTTAGGTTCATTGGCCTCAGCATGTAGGAAACTGTGTGTGCTCCACTGAAGTGCCTGATGTGTCCTGGGAGGAGTCACAGCAAATAACCTGCCTTATCTGCTTTCTGATAGCTGTCCTCTGCCTGTGTTTTACCCTCCAGGCAGCCAGCCTTTAGGAGCCTGGTGGAGCTGGTGCTGGAGAACACACTGCAGAATATCCTGATTGAAGCCAGCCATGGGGAAGTGGTGCTGACAGCCCAGCCCAGGGTCATTGCTCTACCCCCCAGCCCTTCCCAAAGGTAGCAGAGTGTATCTGTACTCTGTGTGGGGGGGTGGGCGGTGGGGGTCAGGACCTGTCCTTAATATGTCAGGCTGAAATACAACCCATTTTCTGGACCACATGGATTAGCTGGATCACTGGCTGTCAGCGCCAAGGCTGCCTCTGCAAAACAGGGAATCTGCTCCCAAATCTTTTGCTGCTTCTTGGCTTGTCCTGAGCCACAGAGCAGAGGTGATAACAGTACAGCCTTTCTGTGGACCCGAGACCATCATGCAGCTTAGGGGCAGGGCCCTGTGACTGAACAGCTAGCAGAAGGGTCTGAGACACTGGAGAGCCCAACACAAGGAGGGTCTCTCAGGTAAAGGAGTCAAGGAGTGGCAGCACAGCCTCTGACAGCAGAAAGGGGGTAAAGCTTTCATAGTCCAAGATAGTGTAGGATTTAGTTAGGGCGAGGGAATGGCCACTGGAGGGAGGCAAACCTGGAGCTGATGGCAAAACATGAGGCTTTGCACCAGCTTGGGGAAAAGTGCAGGCAGATGGGACTGGGGGAGGATGGGAGTGGGCTCTTGGGTGGAGAACTCATCTCCAGAGCTGCAGGACCCTTGTCGAGATAGGTGCTGGGTGTTTCCCGTGATCCCTCGGGGAGGGATGATTGCCTGGAGGGAGGTGGCAGCAGGCTGCACTCTCCCCACCCCAAAACCTATCTCTTCTTCAGAATCACCAATCCAGCACCGCCACCGCCCTCAAGAGCATAGCAGCTGGACACTGGGCTGCTTGAGCTAGTTATGCACATCAACTGCCTCCACTCTACATCCTATCCTTGTGGTGTCCAGCACAATCCTGATCCTCGCACACCACAACCGGACCTCAGCATGCTGTCTGCCTCTAAGGACCTATATCCTGATTATGTCCTCACCTCCAATTTGAATTCTCTGGCAACTCCACAGCAGAGTTCATGAGATCTTGCTTGTCTGTAGCTGGCCACATCATGAGAGAAGAACCTCCTTCTGACATAGGGAGCAGCACAAGGACAACCTTTGTGACTGTTCCCACTGCCCACAGTCTGTATGAGCTGGGAGAGGAGGGGAATCTTCTTTGAAATGTGGCTGAGGACGGACTAACAGCTGGGCATTGAGATGCCGAGCCCCTGCCAACATCAGTAGGATGCAGGTACGAAATCCTCCTCCCCTCCTTGCTCCAGAGGCTGCTGCAGGTCCCATGTACTGCAATCTAGTCCAAGAGAGCAGCTACAGCACCGTCCAGCACATTCAGCAACCCAATAAAAGCAGCTTGGCCTCTAGGCACACAGACACCAGCGTGTGACATACATAATCGATGCATCTGGATTTTGGAGCACCTAGACAAGCTCTTCACTTTTCAAACTGGGGAAGGGGATGCTTTGAGCCTTGGCCTGACTATAGGGTCCCGCCGGGCTACGGGAGGGTCTCGCTGTGCAGAGCGGGTTTGTCACAGCCAGGAGGTGGCAGTGTTCGTTGTGAGAAATGCCAGGTTCCCGCGCAGGGCTCAGGATGGGGCCGGGCACCGGCTGCCTGCTCCCCGGCAGAGGCTGCAGCTGGCCCTGCCAGGCAGCCGGGCTGGGTTTGCAGCAATTCCCCTCTTCTGCAGCCCCGCTACGGGCTCTGGGGCACCCAGCCACCCTGCTCCGGTGGGAACACAGCTGGTATCCCCCTCCAAACCCTCCTGCTCCGTGTTCCCAGTGCCAGCGCCCAGCCGAGACTGGAGCTGTACCTTCTCCCCTTGCAGCCCAAGAGAAGACCATGCTCCAGAAGCTACAGAGGCCTTTTGCCCACAGCTACCTGCTGTGCCCAGGGTGGGCTGCATCTCACCCAGCACCACCCCAGCACTCCACTCTGTACAGGGGGCCTGCCTGCATAACCGTTACTAAGCCCCAGGGCTGAGCTGTTCTTGTTGTCAGAGATACAGCACAAGGCACTGCCAGCTCCTGTGCTCAGCCTGGGTGCCTGAGGCATTCACGTACGCCCTGGATCCCTCCCACGAGAAGTGCAGATCCTCTCTTCCCTCCCCAGCATCCTGGGTGCCAGGACTCTTAGGTCAGACAGCAGCCTTTCTGTCTTCCATTGGTGCTGAACTGGTGATGCGTTCTTACTTCCTTCCTCCCCAGCCCAAGGCAGCAGCAGGGCCGGGCTGTTGGGATGACTGCCTGATCCTGGCTCCTCACTACACATGCTCTGTGGTCCTGTGACAGGCTTCGTAAGTGGGTAACACTTGCAAAGGCAGGAGCCTCACTTTTGTCCTAAAGCAGGCTCAATCCAGCTGCCTGGAGCAGCAGACAGGGTCCTCAGACCTCCTGTGTGAACTGATGCTCCCTGAGCTGCATCACCATTTAACTCCTCTGCCTTGTGGGACAGATGGGTCAGCATGGGAAATGCTGTGTGTTAGTCTGGTGTAATGCCCAAGAGTGAATGAATGGAGCCTGAGTGCGGACACGTGTATGCGGAGAATTAATTTTTTGACATTAAAGCTCCTATTCTCCCCAGTCTCCTGTGCTGAACACAGCCTGTACCTGGAGAAATCAGTACTCACACTTTACTTGCCTTTTGAAGCACTACCAGAGGTAAATTCACATCTCTGGTTAGCATCCCTGTAGTAGGAGAGAGGCCTGAGACATGCTTTCAGCAACAGGTGAGTCAGAGAACAAGAACAAGTTTGAAAGCTACCCCTACTTCTGATAGAGAAACCTTTCTTCCCTCTGCTCTTTGCAGGGGATGTGAGATGGTGGTGTGTCACCTCTGTTCTAGGTCTTCTCTGGTGCCTGTCAACTAGAAACACTCAGCATGCACTAAGCAAAGCCATTAGCGGCTGTCACGCTTTTCTTCTTTTATCCTCATCCTAAGTTAAAAATATACCAGGGCCAGCCCCCTTCCCAGGCTGGGGTAATTCCTGCTTCCTCTTCTCAAACTGGGAACTAGGCCCTGGCGCTAGTATTGCAAAACACTCCATGTGTGACCAGGAAACACCAGTGTCCACATCATTGGAGAAGTGGAGCCTCCCCACCAGTGGCCATTCCCTCAACCTAGCTGAATCCCACACCGTCTTAGACTATGAAAGCTTTGCTCCCCTTTCTGCTGTCAGAGGCTGTGCTGCCAGCCTCTTGGCCCTTTTACCCAAGCAATGTGATTGACATGTGCAGTGCTGGCAGGGAGAACTTGTCCCTTAGTAAGAGGCTTTGTAAGAGGCCCTTTGCCACTGCCGAGGGTGAAGGCAATGAACTGTGGGACTGTAGCAGAGCTGGACCCACAGCCCAGCTTCCCAGAAGGAAGAGGGGAGAAGTCCCATCTCCACTAACTGCATTTGGGTCTTAGGCAGGAAGAACTCTGAGCTTGTTGTACTGGTTCGATTTGGCTGCTGCCCCAACGCCAGCCACTTTTGTAATGCACATCTCTCCAACAGAGATATTGTAGATACAGGTCCTGCTCCTTCCCACTGGTGTTGGAGTGGTGAAGTGGGGTGAAGTTCCCATGATGCTGGGGCTGGTGGCCAGGACAGGCTGCTGGCAGGTAACCATACAGCCAGTATGAGGGTGACCGAGTGTGAGCTTTGCAAGCTAATGGGGTTCCCCTCCTCCTTGTGCTGGTTATCAGGAGTGCTCAGTCATCAGCCAGTTAATGCAACACACAACAGGCCTTTTCTTCTTGACTGTTAGTCCTGGCTCCTAGGGAGGGGTGAAATGGCCTTGGGGCAGTGGGCAACAGAAGCTATCCTGAATCCCATTAAAACATTTAACATCTGCTGAATGTGCCATTGTCTGGGAGATAAAGGGAAGGGAACAAAGCTGCTCTTGGTCTTCCCTGCCAGGGTGTCTGCAAGGCTCTGCTGTCCCATTACAGCTGGGGATCCTGAACCCCCTGCAAAGACCCACTTGACATGGCTCTGTGCCCATGTGGGGAAGGGGGCAGTGTTAGCAGACAATCCCTGGACCCCCTGCTGCAGGTGTGCACAGCCCCTACTTGGCATCAGCCCCTTCTCTTCACCCTGCACTGAGTTTTAGGAACCTGGAAAGGTCCTGCCCTGACAAGCCTTCAGTGTCTGCACAGGCAAGGTAAACTCTGGAGAGCAAAACCGTGAAGGTTTTGCTTCCAAAACCCTTAGCAGAGCTTGGCAGAGACCCTCTACCCCTGGCCTCCCGTGTCTAAGATAGTGGGGTTTTCTTGGCTCACCTGTGTTGCTCTGGTATTTGGGAATGGGGATAGTTGTCCAGCACTGGGCCCTTTGCAAGCTTAAGGGACCTGGTTTTCTCCCATTATCCATAGGGCAGCCTGCAAGGGTCATCTTTGCTGTGAGGCACTGGAAGAGGTTGCCCAAAGAAGTGGTAAATGCTCCATCCCTGGCAGTGTTCAAGGCCAGGTTGGACAGTCTTGGGCAACATGGTCTAGTGTTAGGCATCCCTGCCCATGGCAGGGGGGTTAAAACTAGACAATCTTAAGGTCCTTTCCAACCCAAACCATTCTATGATCCTGTGATTTTATGGTGGGGCCCTGCCCTGGCAGGAGAGAGGTTGGGGTGAGAGAACATCTTTAATATAGTACGTAGGCTTGCAGATGTCTTCTGGAACCATCTCCAGTGTGATGTTTTTCATGGCTCCTTCGGAAAGGTGGGGGACAGCCACGAAGCATATGTATGCCAGGAGCTAATGCTCTGCTCTGCCAGTGAACAGCCCAGCAGGGAGACGTGAGAGTCCTGCCCAGCACGTTTCCCACACCAGGAAAGCCGAAGTGTAGGGGTCTGATAGCATCAAAATGAGGGTGAACATCAAGTTCCACCTTAGCACCACAGCCCAGGGCTGCAGTGGTTCCACATATCCTTTGCTGGCAAAACTACCGTAAAGGAGGATCAGGATGAGCAAGGCCAGCAGGCTAATACTGCTCCAGCTCCTCCACATGCCAGGCTTGGGGACCCCATCCTGCAGAGGCAGCACCAGGCAGGAGGGATGGAGTGTGCCTTTCAAAGTCCTGACTCTTAGAGGGACAAGGCTCTGAGGAAGAAGGGTAGGGTGGCAGTGGCTAAGGATCATCCACTATGACTTAATTTGGAGCTTCATTTACTGCAACCTGCAAGCACACTCCAGCTCTGGAAAGAGAAATGATGGTGGTTTCTAAAGCACACCCAGGACCATGATACCTGCAGGTTTCTGCTGTGGGGGTTAAAGCAGTGTTACACCCATCTACACAAACAAACAGCCCAGTGCACTTGGACAAAGGAGCTTCTCCTGCCACTGCAGCTGCACTTCATGGTCTGTTATCCACGGAACTGTGGGTGCCAGAGTAACCCAGAGAGATAGCACAACTCCTACTGGCCCCAGCTGACAAGAAAGCTTGAGAGGGACTTCTTACAAGGGCATGTAGGGATAGGACAATGGGAGAATGGCTTTAAACTGCCACAGAGTAGATTTAGATTAGACACTAGGAAGAAATTCTTTGAGGATGGTGAAGCACTGGCACAAGCTGCCCAGTGAAGTTGTAGATGCCCCATCCCTGGCAGCATTCAAGGCCAGGTTGGATAGGGCTTGGAGCAACCTGTGTCTGATGGAAGGTGTCCCTGCCTGTGGCAGAGGGGTTGGAACTAGGTGATCTTTAAGGTGTCTTCCAACCCAAACCATTCTGTGATTCTTTGACTCAGGGCTTCGTAGTATGGCTGGCTGCTGTCAAAGTGTACCTAAATTTCTCCTGCCCAGCCCCCCATGTTCTCTGCATGCTGACCCAAGAGCCATGGGGGTGCCCACACCCATTACTCTGCTGGGTAGTGACACAGCCGGGACATGGGAGAGTGCTGTGAATCTGGGATGCAGTCACCCCACTGGGAGACATGTGCACATGGAGTGAAACACATCCTGTTCTCGTGGCTGTGTTAGGACAGCTGTCTGCTGGCCCATGTGGCCATGCTGGAAACGCTCCCCAAGGAAGTGTGCAGAGGCTGTTTTGTCAAGCTCTGCTTTGCTGCCTGGCTCGGGGGTCTGTGGGTTTCTCTAAATGAAATGGGCATCATCCTTGTGTGCCCAGGTGGGTTTCAGCATAAGCAGGGGGATTGGGGTAGAGGTAAGAGAGTCCATCACTGGCACTCAGTGTCAGGCACTAGCTTTGCTTTCCTCCCCTGGGACCATGCTGCTTGCTCACCTCCCAGCAGCCCAAAGCAGTGCAAGCAAGCAGCCCTCATCGCAGAGCTGCCCAGGTAGGGTTCCCCATGTCTGCCTGCCCTGGCCCTCCACTCTCCCCTCACCCCTGGCTGCAAAGTGAGCCAGGCAGGTGGGTGGAAAAGTGACAGCTGGTGTTGTTCCAGCGCAGGTTAATGAATGTCTCCTCCTCTCTCCCCCTCTCTCCCCCTCACCTCCTCCTCCTTCCCACCACCCCAGCACCCAGGCTCCTGGCTCCTATCAGCCCATCAGGCTCCCATTAACAAAGGCAGCCCTGCAGAGTTTGCATAGAGACCTGCTCTGCCTCTAATCTAGGTGGGCTAATCGCCTCCCTTGCCCAGCCTGCCTTCCCTAGGTCAATATTTGCTCTGAGCAAACACAGAGCCGTGACAGGTGTGCTGGGGAGAAGGCTCGCTGCTGCCGCCAGCCCAGCCCTCTCGCCTGTCTCTGCTCAGTCACATCTCTCCAGCCCCCCGATCGCCGGCCAGGCAGCGCTATTTTTATCAGGGCTATAAAAGCCCCATCCAGCCTCGTCACCCTCATTTTCTGCCGTGAGCCGGCGGGGGAAGGCAAAGCTGCGCACCTGCCAGCTGCCAGCGTGTCACCGGAGCCAGGTGAGCTGCTGCACCCGGCAGACCTGGGCCGGGGTCCTGCCTGCCTGGCTGCGAGCAGGACGCTGGGCATGGAGGACACCCTGGGGCTCCCCTGGGATGAGCACTGGGACCCTGGTGGCACCCCTGAGCTCCCGGGAGGGAATGGGATGGGGTGCCAGCTGTCGCCTTCCCTTAACTCTTCCCTTCTTTCTCACCTGTATTTTACAATGTTTTCTGTTCCTTCCCCTCCTTCATTTACTTTCTTCCTTCCTTCCTTCCTATCCCGTTTTCCTACCCTGCCTCCCCACCCTGCCATGCCAGTTTAACCCGCCCCTGCTCTGTTTGGCTTTCCCAGGCAGCAGGAGTCAAGCATACACCTTCTGGACTTTACCCCCAGAGGAGCTCATTCAGAGCTGGTTCAGAGCAGCGGGTGCAGCAAGGATGCCAGCTCCTAGCCTGGAGGCACCCGGCTTGGGAAGAAGGATGGGGAGAGGGCTACTGGCAGCCCACAGCAGAGCATCCCTGGAGTCCATGCCATCCCAGCCTGGAGCATCTCTGCACTTGCCTGGCGTCGAGCCCCACGTGCAAGACCTGACCTGAACGTTTTGTTCGTTCGGCTCGCGTTAGGCAGGTCCAGCCCATCTGCAAGTGTGTAGCACAGGTACCACACCACCTGCACACCAAGGACCTACAGCCCGCATAGGGAGCGCACACTTGCTTGCAGCACGTGTGCCAGGATGAGCACACAGCCCATGTGTGGAGCTTGCAAGGGACATGCACAACATGAAGGCTTCACCCAAACATGTGTGTGCAGTGTTTGACCTGTGTGTGGCACATGTGTGAAGCGATGGACAGGCAGAGCACTCAAGGCAATGTGATTACAAGCAGCATGCATGAACACCACAGGATCCACACATGCATGGGACAGGGTACCCACGTGGCATTGGTACACATGGCATTTCTGACACAGCTTTGCAGGCTATGACCTGAAGGACCCATGGGTGCCCATGGCATGATAAGCATGTGTAACACTAACACACTAGACACACACCTGCCTGCATGGCTGACTGCTGCCTGCAGCAGCCTGCTGGGGAAGGAAGGGCAGCCTGGCCTTTGAGCCCTGGCAGCACTATGGCAGGCAATGGGAGCCCTGGCAGTGCTGCACAGTGCTGGCTCAGGGTGGAGCTCACCAGGCTCTGCCAAACACTCAGGTAGGTCTCAATGGTCTGCTGGCACCAAGGGAGCTTTAATTGCTGATGCTGACACAAGCGGCAGCGAGGGAGGGCAGAGGCAGGCAGGGGGGAGCAGGGCAGAGGATGAGGGGTGTCACATCCTTTCCCTCACACTCCTGATCCCGGGTGCTGCACTTCCCAGCCCTTCCAGGGTCTGTCTGCCTGTGCACTGGGCTGCCAAAGGCAGGTGTTTCCTGTTGCTCACCTTCACCCTGCTGGCCAGGTACCAGCTCCTGCAGTGGCAATCCCTCTGTCTAAGTTTGCTGTGAAAGCTTATGGTGGGGTGGCCTGGGAAACCAGCAGGTCTCCTCCAGGACAGCCCTGCCCACTGCCAGCCCTGCTCTGAAAGCACAGCACAGTGCTTGACCTGGACTCCTGGTCCATCCCATGTACCATCCCTGTCACCCTGCAGCCAGTGCACAGACGTTCAGAGCCTGGGGCTGCTTCTAGTGCCATGGAGAGATGGGAGATAGGACAGCAATGGATCTGCTTTCCTCCTACCACAGGATGTTGTGTGGGGATGAAAAGAGCCCCATACCTCCAGGCCTGTCTGACATTTCTCTGACAGCCCTGAGCATGCTCCTGCCCTCCCCTCTCTTGTGGCACATGATCCAGCTCTGGCCCCACTGTGCTCAGGAATCCTGTGAGTTTACAGGTGGGTCCTGAGCTCTTTCAGCAGCCTCTCTGCAAACACTGTGAAGGCTGAGCCCAGCCCCGCATTGTGGATGGAGGAGAAGCTGGAGGCAAAGGAGCCCAGGAGTGTGCCAAGGGACAGGATGATTCCTTCTGCTTTCCTTCTCCCCCATCCAATCTGTACACACGACAAGGCTCCTCAGCAGCCCCTGCCCTGGAGCAGGAGAGCCCCATTCCCTCCTGGGCACCCTGCAAGGGATGGAGATATGGCAGCTCCTGGGCTTCTGCCTGGGCAGATGCTTGGAAAGCTTCCAACAGGTGGTGTGGGAAAGCACCAAAATCAAAGAGCATCCCTACACCTCTCCAGGGGAAAGTATGCATCCTAACTGTGGAACAGCCACCAAACAGTGCAGTGACTGGCCATCACGGTGGCCATGGGCCCCTTTGGACTATGTCTCCAGGCTCTGCCTCCTATCACCAGGCCTGGCAAAGCTGAAAAGCCAAGAAAGCACAACACATCCCCCGATGCGCACACTCCCCTGCAGCTGCCCCGCTCGAGCTGGGATCAAACAGAGCACGGTTAATAATTCTGAGCAAAGCCAGGCCCTGCTGCCCGTGCTGCTCCAGCCGCCACACGTGCATCCCCATGGGGGCTGAGCCCAGCAGAGATGGTATCTGGTAGAGCAGGACTCTGGAGGTGCTGCCTTGATCTCCCTCAGTGTCTCCATGCACCGCTGACCTACCTTGTGCCCTAGCATGACCTGGCACCCGCAGGACCCATGTTGCACTCTGTATGTAGCCTAGATGCTCCAGAAAAGCACCTCTTTTTTTGGCTTTTCGGGGTATCTGGGCAGCCGCCAGGAAGCCAGACCCCGCACCTGGCACATGCAGCAGGTCTGTGTGCAGGCCTGCTTGTGTGCCCCAGCAAGAGAAGGGGATGGTTGTAAGAGGCAACACTGGAAATTGACCGCCTGCCATCTTCCCAGCCTGCTCCCCCTGTTCCAGCTCTGCCAGCACAGTGGCACTGAGAAGCTGCGACACCTCTCAAAGCTGGGGGTGGCCACTGGAAGCTATGTTGCCCTGCAGGTTGTGTTGGCTGGGGAATGGCCCCCTGGCAGGTTTAGCACCCAAGGGTGAGCCGACCCCCAAGCCAGGTAGAGCCAGGGGCTTTGAACACCCTCTTTCTCCATGTCAGAGCCAACACTGGTGCCAGGCTGGCAGGAGACAAGGTGCAGGGGGATGCTGCTGCCTGCATTGTGCAGTGCTGTGCCCCCCTGGGCCCTGCATGGCCATTTGCATGGCTTCGAGGACCTGGGGACCTGGGATTGGCATGGTGCAGCTCTGCACGGGGAAGATTTGCATGGGGGGGCTTGGTGCAGGAGACTGCTCGGGAGGCATGTGTGCCCAGGGCTGCATTTTCATACAGGTGTAGCTGCATACAGGTGTATGAGCACACACACATGTGCATGTGTTTGCATATATGTTTTTATGTGTGTGAATGGCTGTGTATGTGTGTGTGTGTGCCCTCCCTGGGTCAGGCAGGCAATGCAGAGCTGGTTATCTTGCTGCTGCATTCTCTGCCCTATGTCTGCTTGTGTGTGTGTGTGCACATGTGCGTGTGTGTGTGCTCCTGCTGAGCTAAATGCATGGCACTGGCCGTGCCCCTGCCACACTCACTGGTCTGCATCCTGGTGTGCATCAGATGAAGGTGTGGGTATGAGCAGAGGTGAGAGTTGCTGCAGGCTGGTTGTCCTGCCCAGCCCGGATGGGGTGTGCTTTGCTGCAGGATGTGGTAGAGGCAGCTGGTTGCCCGCTGCACTCCAGTGCCCTGGAGGGATCAGCACACTGGGCTGGTTGGGCACCCCAGAAGCTGAGCACCAGGGTTGTGTGGGCACTCCTTGATCCCAATTGTCCCCCACCTACACCGCGACTCTGTTGTGCCTGGAGGAGATGCCCAGGCTGTGCCACTGAAGGTCACCCCGTCCCAGTGCCGCTGCGGGTACCCAGCCAGCTCGCACAAGGAACCAGGCTGCCTGTGTCCCTAGGGCTGGGCTAATGTTGGAGGTCAGGGTGTTGCTGAACACCCCCTGGCTGTCTCCAGCTGCCCAGCCTGCTCTGAATCCAGGACTGCAGCAGGGAACATAAGGGACTGTCCTGGATGCTGAACCCCCCCTGGCTGTCTCCAGCTGCCCAGCCTGCTCTGAATCCAGGACTGCAGCAGGGAACATAAGGGACTGTCCTGGATCTGCGCTGGAGTCCTGCATTCGCTGTGCCAGGCTGTAGCTTCAGATACAGCCCCCAGGCAATGGGTCTGTCCCACACATTCCTCCCCAACTCAAGACCATGGGGAAGAGGCAGCCTTCAGCCTAGCTGCAAATGGGACAAGCTAATTGCTATCTGGAAGGCAGGGTGGAGGGGAGAGGTGGGTCCAGGCATGGAGCTGCCTCCTGCCATTAGGCAGCTTTGGCCACCACTAGCCCATTCCTGGCTGCGGGGAGCATTGGGCACAGGCTGTGTATAGCCTGGCATCCTCCCCCTGCACCCACAAGCAAAGAGGTGAAGTTCCAGAGGGGTGAAGAGAGTTTTTTCCATTTCTCCTGGAAAGAGCTCTGAACTTCCATGAGCAAAGGGGTAAGGGGGAGGCCTTGCTGAAGGACTCAAGGTGCTGGGGGGAACACATGCACGAATCCTGCATCTCAGAGTGCATCCACTCTATCCTCCCATGAGGGCTCCGGGGAAGGGGTGAGTAATAGGGGTCCCCTCTCACAGGCCAGCTGGTGGCCCTGGGTATTGTGTTGGGCAGCCTGTTCTGGGACGGATGTGCATGGAGCAGGGTGCCAGGGGGGCCACTCCTGTCACAGCTGTTGCTAGGTTTAGGAGCCTTGAAGCAGGATGTTCTGTTCCTGCTGCAGCGCCTGGCTCAGCCCCCACCTGCGTAGCCTCCTCAGAGCAGCTGGAGGAGGGGAGTCACCGCTGCCAGGCTTTACCTCTGCCTCCTGGATAGGCATCACCCTGGCTCAGGGTGCTGGCATTGCAGAGGGTGCCCACAGGGACTGGAGGAGCACCAGGGTGGATGGGACCTTGGCCACGCGCTGGCTGAGCTGGCACGCATCCCCAAGCCGAGGGAGCTTGGGACAGGAGGTCCAAGGACCACCCCCTGCACTCTCATGGCAATATCATAGGTTGTATAGGTAAAGCTGGGACCTGGGAAGCTCTTCCCCTCCAAGTATGATAGGATGTACTGAAGCAGATGCAACTGCATCCAGGATGGGCTGGGCATGGGGTTGGATGTGCTCATCTCCATCACCGCTCCCCTGGGAGTGCACTGGGCACTCTGTATGGACCAGCATGTTTCTCCATGACACTGTAACTATGGGGTGCCTGGGGGTGCCAGGCTAGGGTCATCTGTGGTAACAGGGAGGAGGTCACAGCAGCTGGCACCAGCAGGCTCCATTTCAGGTCAGGATCTGGACCTGAGGACCAGATACCAGCTCCTCTGTCCCAGTGCCTGGCATGTCCATCTGGGTAGGGTATGATAGATATTGGGGGGACACCTGAGGCTGACGGAATCTGCCACCCCGGGGACCCTTTTGGAGCAGCCCAGCTGGGTTTTGTCCTGTTGTCAGCCACATACCAGGGCCAGGCCAGGCGGGGGATGCAGCAGTTGCCACCTGCTCACACCGGGACTGTAATTCACAGGTGGAGCCTCCCTGACCTTCAAGTGGGATTAATCCCCATGGGAACAAGTGGGGAGCAGGCAGGTGAGGCCCCGGCTCCCCTGGCAGCTCTTGGGGGCTGAGCAAGGCTGTCAGAGCCAGGACATTGAGCACACCCCCATGCAGGGGCAGCCTGCGGCCAGGGCCAGGCAGGGGCCACACAAGCCCCCAGTGGGTGGCAGGGGGTGAGTATGTGTCCCTGGGAGTACCCTCATCTTGGTGGGTCTTTGTGGGTGCACCTCAGGAGCTGTGGGTGCCATGGGGCAGGGTGGGCACCCATGGTCCCGCAGCGAGGGGGTGAGCAGCATGCCTGGGGGTGCCCAGATGCTGGTGTGGGCATCGAGTGGACAGGTCTGGAGAGCTGGTCCCACCAGGGCACTGGTGGTTGGCTGAGGCCATGGGTGCATGAGGAGAGTGGAGGCTGGGGTGAGGAGTGCCATGCGGAAGACCACTGTGGAAGCTGTTTGCAAGACCCAGCTGTGAGTGTGAACATGTGGGTACCTCTTGCACTGCAAGTGGCTGTGCCCTCCACTATGTCCCTGCCCTTCAGCCATTGGTGATGGTGCCCAGACACCAGTCAGCATCTGGTTACTCAGTTCCCGTTGGGGTTCCTCTCCCTCTGCTTGCCCACCCTGTGGACTCATCCTGCCCAGGGTGCAGCAGGAGCTGGGGCAGGTACCCACCGAACTCTGCCCCACAGGAGCCCATGTGCCCGGGCCCTCTGTGGGGACAGCAACGCT